>NC_142439.1:62705000-62787500 GCF_059453495.1 Arachis ipaensis | reverse complement strand
CACAGTTTTTTTCCAGATTTTTTTTTTTTTTTTTTTACCTTCCGCTGACCCTCGTTCTTTAAATGACGCTCTCCCGAGGAGGACACCTAAAGGTGAGCCTTAATGGACTCATCTTTGGCAAGCTCCTCCGATTTTTTTCACAGTTTTTTTCCAGATTTTTTTTTTCGGTTTTTTTTTTTTTTTTTTACGTTCTGCTGACCGTCGTTCTTTAAATGACGCTATCCCGAGGAGGACACCTAAAGGCGAGCCGTAATGGCCTCATCTTTGGCAAGCTCCTCCGGTTTTTTTCCCAGTTTTTTTTTTTCCGGGTTTTTTATTTTTTTATTTTTTTTATTTTTTATTTTTTTTTTTTTACGTTCTACTGACCCTCGTTCTTTAAATGACGCTATCCCGAGGAGGACACGTAAAGGCGAGCCGTAATGGCCTCATCTTTGGCAAGCTCCTCCGGTTTTTTTCACAGTTTATGTTCCAGATTTTTTTTCCGGTTTTTTTGTTTTTTTTTTATTTTACGTTCTGCTGACCCTCGTTCTTTAAATTACGCTATCCCGAGGAGGACACCTAAAGGCGAGCCGTAATGGCCTCATCTTTGGCAAGCTCCTCCGGTTTTTTTTCACAGTTTTTTTTCCAGATTTTTTTTTCGATTTTTTTTTTTAACGTTCTGCTGACCCTCGTTCTTTAAATGACGCTATCCCGAGGAGGACACCGAAAGGCGAGCCGTAATGGTCTCATCTTTGGCAAGCTCCTCCGGTTTTTTTCACAGTTTTTTTCCAGATTTTTTTTTCCGGTTTTTTTTCAGATTTTTTTTTCCGGTTTTTTTTTTTTTTTTTTTTTTTTACCTTCCGCTGACCCTCGTTCTTTAAATGACGCTATCCCGAGGAGGACACCTAAAGGTGAGCCTTAATAGCCTCATCTTTGGCAAGCTCCTCCGGTTTTTTTTCACAGTTTTTTTCCAGATTTCTTTTTCCGGTTTTTTTTTTTTTTTTTTTTTTTTTTTTTTTTTTTTTTTTTTTTTTTACGTTCTGCTGACCCTCGTTCTTTAAATGACGCTGTCCCGAGGAGGACACCGAAAGGCGAGCCGTAATGGCCTCATCTTTGGCAAGCTCCTCCGATTTTTTTCACAGTTTTTTTCCAGATTTTTTTTTTTTTTTTTTTACCTTCCGCTGACCCTCGTTCTTTAAATGACGCTCTCCCGAGGAGGACACCTAAAGGTGAGCCTTAATGGACTCATCTTTGGCAAGCTCCTCCGATTTTTTTCACAGTTTTTTTCCAGATTTTTTTTTTCGGTTTTTTTTTTTTTTTTTACGTTCTGCTGACCGTCGTTCTTTAAATGACGCTATCCCGAGGAGGACACCTAAAGGCGAGCCGTAATGGCCTCATCTTTGGCAAGCTCCTCCGGTTTTTTTCACAGTTTTTTTCCAGATTTTTTTTTTTAAACGTTCTGCTGACCCTCGTTCTTTAAATGACGTTATCCCGAGGAGGACACCTAAAGGTGAGCCGTAATGGCCTCATCTTTGGCAAGCTCCTCCGGTTTTTTTCCCAGTTTTTTTTTTTCCGGGTTTTTTATTTTTTTATTTTTTTTATTTTTTATTTTTTTTTTTTTACGTTCTACTGACCCTCGTTCTTTAAATGACGCTATCCCGAGGAGGACACGTAAAGGCGAGCCGTAATGGCCTCATCTTTGGCAAGCTCCTCCGGTTTTTTTCACAGTTTATTTTCCAGATTTTTTTTCCGGTTTTTTTGTTTTTTTTTTATTTTACGTTCTGCTGACCCTCGTTCTTTAAATTACGCTATCCCGAGGAGGACACCTAAAGGCGAGCCGTAATGGCCTCATCTTTGGCAAGCTCCTCCGGTTTTTTTTCACAGTTTTTTTTCCAGATTTTTTTTTCGATTTTTTTTTTTAACGTTCTGCTGACCCTCGTTCTTTAAATGACGCTATCCCGAGGAGGACACCGAAAGGCGAGCCGTAATGGTCTCATCTTTGGCAAGCTCCTCCGGTTTTTTTCACAGTTTTTTTCCAGATTTTTTTTTCCGGTTTTTTTTCAGATTTTTTTTTCCGGTTTTTTTTTTTTTTTTTTTTTTTTACCTTCCGCTGACCCTCGTTCTTTAAATGACGCTATCCCGAGGAGGACACCTAAAGGTGAGCCTTAATAGCCTCATCTTTGGCAAGCTCCTCCGGTTTTTTTTCACAGTTTTTTTCCAGATTTCTTTTTCCGGTTTTTTTTTTTTTTTTTTTTTTTTTTTTTTTTTTTTTTTTTTTTTTTACGTTCTGCTGACCCTCGTTCTTTAAATGACGCTGTCCCGAGGAGGACACCGAAAGGCGAGCCGTAATGGCCTCATCTTTGGCAAGCTCCTCCGATTTTTTTCACAGTTTTTTTCCAGATTTTTTTTTTTTTTTTTTTACCTTCCGCTGACCCTCGTTCTTTAAATGACGCTCTCCCGAGGAGGACACCTAAAGGTGAGCCTTAATGGACTCATCTTTGGCAAGCTCCTCCGATTTTTTTCACAGTTTTTTTCCAGATTTTTTTTTCCGGTTTTTTTTTTTTTTTTTTTTTTTACGTTCTGCTGACCGTCGTTCTTTAAATGACGCTATCCCGAGGAGGACACCTAAAGGCGAGCCGTAATGGCCTCATCTTTGGCAAGCTCCTCCGGTTTTTTTCACAGTTTTTTTCCAGATTTTTTTTTTTTAAACGTTCTGCTGACCCTCGTTCTTTAAATGACGTTATCCCGAGGAGGACACCTAAAGGTGAGCCGTAATGGCCTCATCTTTGGCAAGCTCCTCCGGTTTTTTTCCCAGTTTTTTTTTTTCCGGGTTTTTTATTTTTTTATTTTTTTTATTTTTTATTTTTTTTTTTTTACGTTCTACTGACCCTCGTTCTTTAAATGACGCTATCCCGAGGAGGACACGTAAAGGCGAGCCGTAATGGCCTCATCTTTGGCAAGCTCCTCCGGTTTTTTTTCACAGTTTTTTTTCCAGATTTTTTTTTTATTTTTTTTTTTAACGTTCTGCTGACCCTCGTTCTTTAAATGACGCTATCCCGAGGAGGACACGTAAAGGCGAGCCGTAATGGCCTCATCTTTGGCAAGCTCCTCCGGTTTTTTTCACAGTTTATTTTCCAGATTTTTTTTTCCGGTTTTTTTGTTTTTTTTTTATTTTACGTTCTGCTGACCCTCGTTCTTTAAATTACGCTATCCCGAGGAGGACACCTAAAGGCGAGCCGTAATGGCCTCATCTTTGGCAAGCTCCTCCGGTTTTTTTTCACAGTTTTTTTTCCAGATTTTTTTTTCGATTTTTTTTTTTAACGTTCTGCTGACCCTCGTTCTTTAAATGACGCTATCCCGAGGAGGACACCGAAAGGCGAGCCGTAATGGTCTCATCTTTGGCAAGCTCCTCCGGTTTTTTTCACAGTTTTTTTCCAGATTTTTTTTTCCGGTTTTTTTTCAGTTTTTTTTTTCCGGTTTTTTTTTTTTTTTTTTTTTTTACCTTCCGCTGACCCTCGTTCTTTAAATGACGCTATCCCGAGGAGGACACCTAAAGGTGAGCCTTAATAGCCTCATCTTTGGCAAGCTCCTCCGGTTTTTTTTCACAGTTTTTTTCCAGATTTCTTTTTCCGGTTTTTTTTTTTTTTTTTTTTTTTTTTTTTTTTTTTTTTACGTTCTGCTGACCCTCGTTCTTTAAATGACGCTGTCCCGAGGAGGACACCGAAAGGCGAGCCGTAATGGCCTCATCTTTGGCAAGCTCCTCCGATTTTTTTCACAGTTTTTTTCCAGTTTTTTTTTTTTTTTTTTTTTACCTTCCGCTGACCCTCGTTCTTTAAATGACGCTCTCCCGAGGAGGACACCTAAAGGTGAGCCTTAATGGACTCATCTTTGGCAAGCTCCTCCGATTTTTTTCACAGTTTTTTTCCAGATTTTTTTTTCCGGTTTTTTTTTTTTTTTTTTTTTTTTTTTTTTTTTTTTTTTTTTTTTTTTTTTTTTTTTTTTTTTTTTTTTTTTTTTTTTTTACGTTCTGCTGACCGTCGTTCTTTAAATGACGCTATCCCGAGGAGGACACCTAAAGGCGAGCCGTAATGGCCTAATCTTTGGCAAGCTCCTCCGGTTTTTTTCACAGTTTTTTTCCAGATTTTTTTTTTTTTTAAACGTTCTGCTGACCCTCGTTCTTTAAATGACGTTATCCCGAGGAGGACACCTAAAGGTGAGCCGTAATGGCCTCATCTTTGGCAAGCTCCTCCGGTTTTTTTCCCAGTTTTTTTTTTTTCCGGGTTTTTTATTTTTTTATTTTTTTTATTTTTTATTTTTTTTTTTTTACGTTCTACTGACCCTCGTTCTTTAAATGACGCTATCCCGAGGAGGACACGTAAAGGCGAGCCGTAATGGCCTCATCTTTGGCAAGCTCCTCCGGTTTTTTTCACAGTTTATTTTCCAGATTTTTTTTCCGGTTTTTTTGTTTTTTTTTTATTTTACGTTCTGCTGACCCTCGTTCTTTAAATTACGCTATCCCGAGGAGGACACCTAAAGGCGAGCCGTAATGGCCTCATCTTTGGCAAGCTCCTCCGGTTTTTTTTCACAGTTTTTTTTCCAGATTTTTTTTTCGATTTTTTTTTTTAACGTTCTGCTGACCCTCGTTCTTTAAATGACGCTATCCCGAGGAGGACACCGAAAGGCGAGCCGTAATGGTCTCATCTTTGGCAAGCTCCTCCGGTTTTTTTCACAGTTTTTTTCCAGATTTTTTTTTCCGGTTTTTTTTCAGATTTTTTTTTCCGGTTTTTTTTTTTTTTTTTTTTTTACCTTCCGCTGACCCTCGTTCTTTAAATGACGCTATCCCGAGGAGGACACCTAAAGGTGAGCCTTAATAGCCTCATCTTTGGCAAGCTCCTCCGGTTTTTTTTCACAGTTTTTTTCCAGATTTCTTTTTCTGGTTTTTTTTTTTTTTTTTTTTTTTTTTTTTTTTTTTTTTTTTACGTTCTGCTGACCCTCGTTCTTTAAATGACGCTGTCCCGAGGAGGACACCGAAAGGCGAGCCGTAATGGCCTCATCTTTGGCAAGCTCCTCCGATTTTTTTCACAGTTTTTTTCCAGATTTTTTTTTTTTTTTTTTTACCTTCCGCTGACCCTCGTTCTTTAAATGACGCTCTCCCGAGGAGGACACCTAAAGGTGAGCCTTAATGGACTCATCTTTGGCAAGCTCCTCCGATTTTTTTCACAGTTTTTTTCCAGATTTTTTTTTCCGGTTTTTTTTTTTTTTTTTTTTTTTTTTTTACGTTCTGCTGACCGTCGTTCTTTAAATGACGCTATCCCGAGGAGGACACCTAAAGGCGAGCCGTAATGGCCTCATCTTTGGCAAGCTCCTCCAGTTTTTTTCACAGTTTTTTTCCAGATTTTTTTTTTTTTAAACGTTCTGCTGACCCTCGTTCTTTAAATGACGTTATCCCGAGGAGGACACCTAAAGGTGAGCCGTAATGGCCTCATCTTTGGCAAGCTCCTCCGGTTTTTTTCCCAGTTTTTTTTTTTCCGGGTTTTTTATTTTTTTATTTTTTTTATTTTTTATTTTTTTTTTTTTACGTTCTACTGACCCTCGTTCTTTAAATGACGCTATCCCGAGGAGGACACGTAAAGGCGAGCCGTAATGGCCTCATCTTTGGCAAGCTCCTCCGGTTTTTTTTCACAGTTTTTTTTCCAGATTTTTTTTTATTTTTTTTTTTAACGTTCTGCTGACCCTCGTTCTTTAAATGACGCTATCCCGAGGAGGACACCGAAAGGCGAGCCGTAATGGTCTCATCTTTGGCAAGCTCCTCCGGTTTTTTTCACAGTTTTTTTCCAGATTTTTTTTCCGGTTTTTTTTCAGATTTTTTTTTCCGGTTTTTTTTTTTTTTTTTTTTTTACCTTCCGCTGACCCTCGTTCTTTAAATGACGCTATCCCGAGGAGGACACCTAAAGGTGAGCCTTAATAGCCTCATCTTTGGCAAGCTCCTCCGATTTTTTTTTCACAGTTTTTTCCAGATTTCTTTTTCCGGTTTTTTTTTTTTTTTTTTTTTTTTTTTTTTTTTTTTTTTTACGTTCTGCTGACCCTCGTTCTTTAAATGACGATGTCCCGAGGAGGACACCGAAAGGCGAGCCGTAATGGCCTCATCTTTGGCAAGCTCCTCCGATTTTTTTCACAGTTTTTTTCCAGATTTTTTTTTTTTTTTTTACGTTCTGCTGACCCTCGTTCTTTAAATGACGCTGTCCCGAGGAGGACACCGAAAGGCGAGCCGTAATGGCCTCATCTTTGGCAAGCTCCTCCGATTTTTTTCACAGTTTTTTTCCAGATTTTTTTTTTTTTTTTTTTTTACCTTCCGCTGACTCTCGTTCTTTAAATGACGCTCTCCCGAGGAGGACACCTAAAGGTGAGCCTTAATGGACTCATCTTTGGCAAGCTCCTCCGATTTTTTTCACAGTTTTTTTCCAGATTTTTTTTTCCGTTTTTTTTTTTTTTTTTTTTTTTTTTTTTTTTTTTTACGTTCTGCTGACCGTCGTTCTTTAAATGACGCTATCCCGAGGAGGACACCTAAAGGCGAGCCGTAATGGCCTCATCTTTGGCAAGCTCCTCCGGTTTTTTTCACAGTTTTTTTCCAGATTTTTTTTTTTTAAACGTTCTGCTGACCCTTGATGAGTTATTTTGATGAGAAACGAATTTCTACCAAAACACCCAAAACTAACCGGCAAGTGTACCGGGTCGTATCAAGTAATAAAAACTCACGGAAGTGAGGTCGATCCCACAGGGATTGAAGGATTGAGCAATTTTAGTTTAGTGGTTGATTTAGTCAAGCGAATCAAGTGTTGGTTGGGTGATTTGTGATTTGCAGAATGTAAATTGCATGAAATTAAAGAGAGCGGGAAAGTAAATTGCTGAAACTTAAAGGACAAGAAATTAAATGACAGAAACTTAAAGGGCAAGAAATGTAAATTGCAGAATCTTAAAGTGCAAGAAATGTAAATTGCTTGAAAAGTAAAGGGGATTGGGATGAGGATTTGCAGAATTTAAACAAGGGAAAACTAAATTGCATCAAACAGAAGAGGAAAAGGGAGTTGGGATTGAACCGGAGCTTATAACAGCAAAGTAAATGAACAATGAAAGCATTAAACAGAGAATTGAAATGAGAATTTAGATCTCAGGACCCAGAGACTAGAAAACCAAGTCTAGATCTCAATGCCTTCCTAGATCCCACAAGAACAATAGCAAGGAAATTGTAAATTGCAAAGAAAAGAGATGAAGATCAAGTAACAGAAACAGAAATGCTAATTCAATTAACAGTAAAGGAAACAGAGAGATCCAAGATTGAGATTGAAACAGAATTTCTTCAATTCTCCAATCCAAGATCCAAGACAAAAGTCAAATGAAATTGAAAGCAATGAAAGCAAGAAATTAAAGTTCACTCAAGTTCAAAAGCTCTTCGAAAACTATTATGAAAATTCTAAAAGGAAAGCTCTAAAAGAAAACTCTCCCGAAAAAGCTCTCTAAACAAATTGAATTCTATCCTATTTATACACTTTCCAAAATGATCTTCAAGCCTTGAGTTGGGCCTTTGTTCTTGGTGGAATTGGGTTGAAAGAGGCCTTGGTTGATTGCTCTTGAAGATTGAAGAAGAACCGAAGTGAACCAATTGAACCGGAAATGGAGTTAGCCAACGTTGGTTTTCAACGTTAGGGTCAAAGTTAGGGGTCTAACTTTGACCCTAACTTTTCATATCAGCAAACCACATTCTTCTGGTTTAGACGTTGGCGCCAACGTTAGGGGTCTAACTTTGACCCTAACGTTGGCCTTGCTTGGTGTGATTGGTGCCAACGTTAGCCTCCACGTTAGGGGGCTAACGTTGGCGCAAACGTTGCCTACTCCCCCATTGTGATTTAAGTGCCAACGTTAGCCTCCAAGTTAGGGGGCTAACGTTGGCGCAAACGTTGGTAGCCCAGGGAGAAACTCTCAAGTTCCAACGTTAGCCTCCAAGTTAGGGGGCTAACGTTGGAGCTAACGTTGGCTACTTCCAAAGAGTGATTCATATGCCCAACGTTAGCCTCCAAGTTAGGGGGCTAACGTTGGGGCTAACTTCATGCAACCCGGTTCAATTTTCACTTATTCCATTGTCCTCTCTTCACTCCTAGCCATTCCTCTTTGCTTCAACCTTTCTCCAAGCCTTCTTCACCTATCATTGATCAACCAAACTAATCAAAGTTTTGCTCAAAATCATGAGGTATTCAATCTTCCACAATATGCAACAAATATAGTTCAAAACCTCATGAAATGGCATGAATTCACATATGGTTGGTTCAATCAAGGGAAACATGAAAATCTACTCAATTAGCTTGCTTGTAGCTTAAGAAAGTGCATAATTCTAATGAAAACAAAAGAAAAAGACTAGCTAAAATGGGCTAAGATGACTTGTCATCAACCCTCGTTCTTTAAATGACGTTATCCCGAGGAGGACACCTAAAGGTGAGCCGTAATGGCCTCATCTTTGGCAAGCTCCTCCGGTTTTTTTCCCAGTTTTTTTTTTTCCGGGTTTTTTATTTTTTATTTTTTTTTATTTTTTATTTTTTTTTTTTTACGTTCTACTGACCCTCGTTCTTTAAATGACGCTATCCCGAGGAGGACACGTAAAGGCGAGCCGTAATGGCCTCATCTTTGGCAAGCTCCTCCGGTTTTTTTCACAGTTTATTTTCCAGATTTTTTTTCCGGTTTTTTTGTTTTTTTTTTATTTTACGTTCTGCTGACCCTCGTTCTTTAAATTACGCTATCCCGAGGAGGACACCTAAAGGCGAGCCGTAATGGCCTCATCTTTGGCAAGCTCCTCCGGTTTTTTTTCACAGTTTTTTTTCCAGATTTTTTTTTCGATTTTTTTTTTTAACGTTCTGCTGACCCTCGTTCTTTAAATGACGCTATCCCGAGGAGGACACCGAAAGGCGAGCCGTAATGGTCTCATCTTTGGCAAGCTCCTCCGGTTTTTTTCACAGTTTTTTTCCAGATTTTTTTTTCCGGTTTTTTTTCAGATTTTTTTTTCCGGTTTTTTTTTTTTTTTTTTTTTTTTTACCTTCCGCTGACCCTCGTTCTTTAAATGACGCTATCCCGAGGAGGACACCTAAAGGTGAGCCTTAATAGCCTCATCTTTGGCAAGCTCCTCCGGTTTTTTTTCACAGTTTTTTTCCAGATTTCTTTTTCCGGTTTTTTTTTTTTTTTTTTTTTTTTTTTTTTTTTTTTTTTTTTACGTTCTGCTGACCCTCGTTCTTTAAATGACGCTGTCCCGAGGAGGACACCGAAAGGCGAGCCGTAATGGCCTCATCTTTGGCAAGCTCCTCCGATTTTTTTCACAGTTTTTTTCCAGATTTTTTTTTTTTTTTTTTTTACCTTCCGCTGACCCTCGTTCTTTAAATGACGCTCTCCCGAGGAGGACACCTAAAGGTGAGCCTTAATGGACTCATCTTTGGCAAGCTCCTCCGATTTTTTTCACAGTTTTTTTCCAGATTTTTTTTTCCGGTTTTTTTTTTTTTTTTTTTTTTTTTTTTACGTTCTGCTGACCGTCGTTCTTTAAATGACGCTATCCCGAGGAGGACACCTAAAGGCGAGCCGTAATGGCCTCATCTTTGGCAAGCTCCTCCAGTTTTTTTCACAGTTTTTTTCCAGATTTTTTTTTTTTAAACGTTCTGCTGACCCTCGTTCTTTAAATGACGTTATCCCGAGGAGGACACCTAAAGGTGAGCCGTAATGGCCTCATCTTTGGCAAGCTCCTCCGGTTTTTTTCCCAGTTTTTTTTTTTTCCGGGTTTCTTATTTTTTTATTTTTTTTATTTTTTATTTTTTTTTTTTTACGTTCTACTGACCCTCGTTCTTTAAATGACGCTATCCCGAGGAGGACACGTATAGGCGAGCCGTAATGGCCTCATCTTTGGCAAGCTCCTCCGGTTTTTTTTCACAGTTTTTTTTCCAGATTTTTTTTTATTTTTTTTTTTAACGTTCTGCTGACCCTCATTCTTTAAATGACGCTATCCCGAGGAGGACACCGAAAGGCGAGCCGTAATGGTCTCATCTTTGGCAAGCTCCTCCGGTTTTTTTCACAGTTTTTTTCCAGATTTTTTTTCCGGTTTTTTTTCAGATTTTTTTTTCCGGTTTTTTTTTTTTTTTTTTTTTACCTTCCGCTGACCCTCGTTCTTTAAATGACGCTATTCCGAGGAGGACACCTAATGGTGAGCCTTAATAGCCTCATCTTTGGCAAGCTCCTCCGATTTTTTTTTCACAGTTTTTTCCAGATTTCTTTTTCCGGTTTTTTTTTTTTTTTTTTTTTTTTACGTTCTGCTGACCCTCGTTCTTTAAATGACGATGTCCCGAGGAGGACACCGAAAGGCGAGCCGTAATGGCCTCATCTTTGGCAAGCTCCTCCGATTTTTTTCACAGTTTTTTTCCAGATTTTTTTTTTTTTTTTTTTACGTTCTGCTGACCCTCGTTCTTTAAATGACGCTGTCCCGAGGAGGACACCGAAAGGCGAGCCGTAATGGCCTCATCTTTGGCAAGCTCCTCCGATTTTTTTCACAGTTTTTTTCCAGATTTTTTTTTTTTTTTTTTTACCTTCCGCTGACCCTCGTTCTTTAAATGACGCTCTCCCGAGGAGGACACCTAAAGGTGAGCCTTAATGGACTCATCTTTGGCAAGCTCCTCCGATTTTTTTCACAGTTTTTTTCCAGATTTTTTTTTCCGGTTTTTTTTTTTTTTTTTTTTTTTTTTTTTTTTTTTTTTTTTTTTTTTTTTTTTTTTTTTTTACGTTCTGCTGACCGTCGTTCTTTAAATGACGCTATCCCGAGGAGGACACCTAAAGGCGAGCCGTAATGGCCTCATCTTTGTCAAGCTCCTCCGGTTTTTTTCACAGTTTTTTTCCAGATTTTTTTTTTTTAAACGTTCTGCTGACCCTCGTTCTTTAAATGACGTTATCCCGAGGAGGACACCTAAAGGTGAGCCGTAATGGCCTCATCTTTGGCAAGCTCCTCCGGTTTTTTTCCCAGTTTTTTTTTTTCCGGGTTTTTTATTTTTTTATTTTTTTTATTTTTTATTTTTTTTTTTTTACGTTCTACTGACCCTCGTTCTTTAAATGACGCTATCCCGAGGAGGACACGTAAAGGCGAGCCGTAATGGCCTCATCTTTGGCAAGCTCCTCCGGTTTTTTTCACAGTTTATTTTCCAGATTTTTTTTCCGGTTTTTTTGTTTTTTTTTTATTTTACGTTCTGCTGACCCTCGTTCTTTAAATTACGCTATCCCGAGGAGGACACCTAAAGGCGAGCCGTAATGGCCTCATCTTTGGCAAGCTCCTCCGGTTTTTTTTCACAGTTTTTTTTCCAGATTTTTTTTTCGATTTTTTTTTTTAACGTTCTGCTGACCCTCGTTCTTTAAATGACGCTATCCCGAGGAGGACACCGAAAGGCGAGCCGTAATGGTCTCATCTTTGGCAAGCTCCTCCGGTTTTTTTCACAGTTTTTTTCCAGATTTTTTTTTCCGGTTTTTTTTCAGATTTTTTTTTCCGGTTTTTTTTTTTTTTTTTTTTTTTACCTTCCGCTGACCCTCGTTCTTTAAATGACGCTATCCCGAGGAGGACACCTAAAGGTGAGCCTTAATAGCCTCATCTTTGGCAAGCTCCTCCGGTTTTTTTTCACAGTTTTTTTCCAGATTTCATTTTCCGGTTTTTTTTTTTTTTTTTTTTTTTTTTTTTTTTTTTTTTTTTTTTTTTTTTTTTTTTTTTTTTTTTTTTTACGTTCTGCTGACCCTCGTTCTTTAAATGACGCTGTCCCGAGGAGGACACCGAAAGGCGAGCCGTAATGGCCTCATCTTTGGCAAGCTCCTCCGATTTTTTTCACAGTTTTTTTCCAGATTTTTTTTTTTTTTTTTTTACCTTCCGCTGACCCTCGTTCTTTAAATGACGCTCTCCCGAGGAGGACACCTAAAGGTGAGCCTTAATGGACTCATCTTTGGCAAGCTCCTCCGATTTTTTTCACAGTTTTTTTCCAGATTTTTTTTTCCGGTTTTTTTTTTTTTTTTTTTTTTTTTTTTTTTTTTTTTTTTTTTTTTTTTTTTTTTTTTTACGTTCTGCTGACCGTCGTTCTTTAAATGACGCTATCCCGAGGAGGACACCTAAAGGCGAGCCGTAATGGCCTCATCTTTGGCAAGCTCCTCCAGTTTTTTTCACAGTTTTTTTCCAGATTTTTTTTTTTTAAACGTTCTGCTGACCCTCGTTCTTTAAATGACGTTATCCCGAGGAGGACACCTAAAGGTGAGCCGTAATGGCCTCATCTTTGGCAAGCTCCTCCGGTTTTTTTCCCAGTTTTTTTTTTTTCCGGGTTTTTTATTTTTTTATTTTTTTTATTTTTTATTTTTTTTTTTTTACGTTCTACTGACCCTCGTTCTTTAAATGACGCTATCCCGAGGAGGACACGTAAAGGCGAGCCGTAATGGCCTCATCTTTGGCAAGCTCCTCCGGTTTTTTTTCACAGTTTTTTTTCCAGATTTTTTTTTATTTTTTTTTTTAACGTTCTGCTGACCCTCGTTCTTTAAATGACGCTATCCCGAGGAGGACACCGAAAGGCGAGCCGTAATGGTCTCATCTTTGGCAAGCTCCTCCGGTTTTTTTCACAGTTTTTTTCCAGATTTTTTTTCCGGTTTTTTTTCAGATTTTTTTTTCCGGTTTTTTTTTTTTTTTTTTTACCTTCCGCTGACCCTCGTTCTTTAAATGACGCTATCCCGAGGAGGACACCTAAAGGTGAGCCTTAATAGCCTCATCTTTGGCAAGCTCCTCCGATTTTTTTTTCACAGTTTTTTCCAGATTTCTTTTTCCGGTTTTTTTTTTTTTTTTTTTTTTTTTTTTTTTTTTTTTTTTTTTACGTTCTGCTGACCCTCGTTCTTTAAATGACGATGTCCCGAGGAGGACACCG
Source organism: Arachis ipaensis (assembly GCF_059453495.1). Classification (NCBI taxonomy): domain Eukaryota; kingdom Viridiplantae; phylum Streptophyta; class Magnoliopsida; order Fabales; family Fabaceae; genus Arachis; species Arachis ipaensis. The sequence goes on along the minus strand of NC_142439.1, from coordinate 62,774,562 downwards.
AAAGGCGAGCCGTAATGGCCTCATCTTTGGCAAGCTCCTCCGATTTTTTTCACAGTTTTTTTCCAGATTTTTTTTTTTTTTTTTACCTTCCGCTGACCCTCGTTCTTTAAATGACGCTCTCCCGAGGAGGACACCTAAAGGTGAGCCTTAATGGCCTCATCTTTGGCAAGCTCCTCCGATTTTTTTCACAGTTTTTTTCCAGATTTTTTTTCCGGTTTTTTTTTTTTTTTTTTTTTTTGTTTTTTTGTTTTTTTTTTTTTTTACGTTCTGCTGACTCTCGTTCTTTAAATGACGCTATCCCGAGGAGGACACCTAAAGGTGAGCCTTAATGGCCTCATCTTTGGCAAGCTCCTCCGGTTTTTTTCCCAGTTTTTTTTTTCCGGGTTTTTTTTTTTTTTTTTTTTTTTTTTTTTTTTTTTTTTTTTTATTACGTTCTGCTGAACCTCGTTCTTTAAATGACGCTATCCCGAGGAGGACACCTAAAGGCGAGCCGTAATGGCCTCATCTTTGGCAAGCTCCTCCGGTTTTTTTCACAGTTTTTTTCCAGATTTTTTTTTTTTTTTTTAACGTTCTGCTGACCCTCGTTCTTTAAATGACGTTATCCCGAGGAGGACACCTAAAGGTGAGCCGTAATGGCCTCATCTTTGGCAAGCTCCTCCGGTTTTTTTCCCAGTTTTTTTTTTTCCGGGTTTTTTTTTTTTTTTTTTTAATGTTCTGCTGACCCTCGTTCTTTAAATGACGCTATCCCGAGGAGGACACCTAAAGGCGAGCCGTAATGGCCTCATCTTTGGCAAGCTCCTCCGGTTTTTTTTCACAGTTTTTTTTCCAGATTTTTTTTTCGATTTTTTTTTTTTTAACGTTCTGCTGACCCTCGTTCTTTAAATGACGCTATCCCGAGGAGGACACAGAAAGGCGAGCCGTAATGGTCTCATCTTTGGCAAGCTCCTCCGGTTTTTTTCATAGTTTTTTTCCAGAATTTTTTTTCCGGTTTTTTTTCAGATTTTTTTTTCCGGTTTTTTTTTCCGGTTTTTTTTTTTTTTTTTTTTTACCTTCCGCTGACCCTCGTTCTTTAAATGACGCTATCCCGAGGAGGACACCTAAAGGTGAGCCTTAATAGCCTCATCTTTGGCAAGCTCCTCCGGTTTTTTTTCACAGTTTTTTTCCAGATTTCTTTTTCCGGTTTTTTTTTTTTTTTTTTTTTTTTACGTTCTGCTGACCCTCGTTCTTTAAATGACGCTATCCCGAGGAGGACACCGAAAGGCGAGCCGTAATGGCCTCATCTTTGGCAAGCTCCTCCGATTTTTTTCACAGTTTTTTTCCAGATTTTTTTTTTTTTTTTTTACCTTCCGCTGACCCTCGTTCTTTAAATGACGCTCTCCCGAGGAGGACACCTAAAGGTGAGCCTTAATGGCCTCATCTTTAGCAAGCTCCTCCGATTTTTTTCACAGTTTTTTTCCAGATTTTTTTTTTCCGGTTTTTTTTTTTTTTTTTACCTTCCGCTTACCCTCGTTCTTTAAATGACGCTATCCCGAGGAGGACACCTAAAGGCGAGCCGTAATGGCCTCATCTTTGGCAAGCTCCTCCGGTTTTTTTCACATTTTTTTTCCAGATTTTTTTTTTTTTTTTTTTTTTTTTTTTTTTTTTTTTTTTTTTTTTTACGTTCTGCTGAACCTCGTTCTTTAAATGACGCTATCCCGAGGAGGACACCTAAAGGTGAGCCGTAATAGCCTCATCTTTGGCAAGCTCCTCCGGTTTTTTTTCACAGTTTTTTCCCAGATTTTTTTTTCGGTTTTTTTTTTTTTTTTTTTTTTTTTTTTTTTTTTTTTTTTTTTTTTTTTTTTTTTTACGTTCTGCTGACCCTCGTTCTTTAAATGACGCTATCCCGAGGAGGACACCGAAAGGCGAGCCGTAATGGTCTCATCTTTGGCAAGCTCCTCCGGTTTTTTTCACAGTTTTTTTCCAGATTTTTTTTCTGGTTTTTTTTCAGATTTTTTTTTCCGGTTTTTTTTTTTTTTTTTTTTTACCTTCCGCTGACCCTCGTTCTTTAAATGACGCTCTCCCGAGGAGGACACCTAAAGGTGAGCCTTAATGGCCTCATCTTTGGCAAGCTCCTCCGATTTTTTTCACAGTTTTTTTCCAGATTTTTTTTTCCGGTTTTTTTTTTTTACGTTCTGCTGACCCTCGTTCTTTAAATGACGCTATCCCGAGGAGGACACCTAAAGGCGAGCCATAATGGCCTCATCTTTGGCAAGCTCCTCCGGTTTTTTTCACAGTTTTTTTCCAGATTTTTTTTTTTTAACGTTCTGCTGACCCTCGTTCTTTAAATGACGTTATCCCGAGGAGGACACCTAAAGGTGAGCCGTAATGGCCTCATCTTTGGCAAGCTCCTCCGGTTTTTTTCCCAGTTTTTTTTTTTCCGGGTGTTTTTTTTTTTTTTTTTTTTTTTTTTTTTTTTTAATAATGTTCTGCTGACCCTCGTTGTTTAAATGACGCTATCCCGAGGAGGACACCTAAAGGCGAGCCGTAATGGCCTCATCTTTGGCAAGCTCCTCCGGTTTTTTTTCACAGTTTTTTTTCCAGATTTTTTTTTCGATTTTTTTTTTTTTAACGTTCTGCTGACCCTCGTTCTTTAAATGACGCTATCCCGAGGAGGACACCGAAAGGCGAGCCGTAATGGTCTCATCTTTGGCAAGCTCCTCCGGTTTTTTTCACAGTTTTTTTCCAGATTTTTTTTCCGGTTTTTTTTTTAATTTTTTTTTCCGGTTTTTTTTTTTTTTTTACCTTCCGCTGACCCTCGTTCTTTAAATGACGCTCTCCCGAGGAGGACACCTAAAGGTGAGCCATAATGGCCTCATCTTTGGCAAGCTCCTCCGGTTTTTTTCACAGTTTTTTTCCAGATTTTTTTTTTTTTAACGTTCTGCTGACCCTCGTTCTTTAAATGACGTTATCCCGAGGAGGACACCTAAAGGTGAGCCGTAATGGCCTCATCTTTGGCAAGCTCCTCCGGTTTTTTTCCCAGTTTTTTTTTTTCCGGGTTTTTTTTTTTTTTTTTTAATGTTCTGCTGACCCTCGTTCTTTAAATGATGCTATCCCGAGGAGGACACCTAAAGGCGAGCCGTAATGGCCTCATCTTTGGCAAGCTCCTCCGGTTTTTTTTCACAGTTTTTTTTCCAGATTTTTTTTTCGATTTTTTTTTTTTTAACGTTCTGCTGACCCTCGTTCTTTAAATGACGCTATCCCGAGGAGGACACCGAAAGGCGAGCCGTAATGGTCTCATCTTTGGCAAGCTCCTCCGGTTTTTTTCACAGTTTTTTTCCAGATTTTTTTTCCGGTTTTTTTTCAGATTTTTTTTTCCGGTTTTTTTTTTTTTTTTTTTTTTTTTACCTTCCGCTGACCCTCGTTCTTTAAATGACGCTATCCCGAGGAGGACACCGAAAGGCGAGCCGTAATGGTCTCATCTTTGGCAAGCTCCTCCGGTTTTTTTCACAGTTTTTTTCCAGATTTTTTTTCCGGTTTTTTTTCAGATTTTTTTTTCCGGTTTTTTTTTTTTTTTTTTTTTTTTTACCTTCCGCTAACCCTCGTTCTTTAAATGACGCTCTCCCGAGGAGGACACCTAAAGGTGAGCCTTAATGGCCTCATCTTTGGCAAGCTCCTCCGATTTTTTTCACAGTTTTTTTCCAGATTTTTTTTTCCGGTTTTTTTTTTTTACGTTCTGCTGACCCTCGTTCTTTAAATGACGCTATCCCGAGGAGGACACCTAAAGGCGAGCCATAATGGCCTCATCTTTGGCAAGCTCCTCCGGTTTTTTTCACAGTTTTTTTCCAGATTTTTTTTTTTTTAACGTTCTGCTGACCCTCGTTCTTTAAATGACGTTATCCCGAGGAGGACACCTAAAGGTGAGCCGTAATGGCCTCATCTTTGGCAAGCTCCTCCGGTTTTTTTCCCAGTTTTTTTTTTCCGGGTTTTTTTTTTTTTTTTTTTTTTTTTTTTTTTATAATGTTCTGCTGACCCTCGTTCTTTAAATGACGCTATCCCGAGGAGGACTCCTAAAGGCGAGCCGTAATGGCCTCATCTTTGGCAAGCTCCTCCGGTTTTTTTTCACAGTTTTTTTTCCAGATTTTTTTTTCGATTTTTTTTTTTAACGTTCTGCTGACCCTCGTTCTTTAAATGACGCTATCCCGAGGAGGACACCGAAAGGCGAGCCGTAATGGTCTCATCTTTGGCAAGCTCCTCCGGTTTTTTTCACAGTTTTTTTCCAGATTTTTTTTCCGGTTTTTTTTTTAAATTTTTTTTTCCGGTTTTTTTTTTTTTTTTTTTTTTACCTTCCGCTGACCCTCGTTCTTTAAATGACGCTCTCCCGAGGAGGACACCTAAAGGTGAGCCATAATGGCCTCATCTTTGGCAAGCTCCTCCGGTTTTTTTCACAGTTTTTTTCCAGATTTTTTTTTTTTAACGTTCTGCTGACCCTCGTTCTTTAAATGACGTTATCCCGAGGAGGACATCTAAAGGTGAGCCGTAATGGCCTCATCTTTGGCAAGCTCCTCCGGTTTTTTTCCCAGTTTTTTTTTTCCGGGTTTTTTTTTTTTTTTTTTTAATGTTCTGCTGACCCTCGTTCTTTAAATGACGCTATCCCGAGGAGGACACCTAAAGGCGAGCCGTAATGGCCTCATCTTTGGCAAGCTCCTCCGGTTTTTTTTCACAGTTTTTTTTCCAGATTTTTTTTGCGATATTTTTTTTTTTTAACGTTCTGCTGACCCTCGTTCTTTAAATGACGCTATCCCGAGGAGGACACCGAAAGGCGAGCCGTAATGGTCTCATCTTTGGCAAGCTCCTCCGGTTTTTTTCACAGTTTTTTTCCTGATTTTTTTTCCGGTTTTTTTTCAGATTTTTTTTTCCGGTTTTTTTTTTTTTTTTTTTTTTTTTACCTTCCGCTGACCCTCGTTCTTTAAATGACGCTATCCCGAGGAGGACACCTAAAGGTGAGCCTTAATAGCCTCATCTTTGGCAAGCTCCTCCGGTTTTTTTTCACAGTTTTTTTCCAGATTTCTTTTTCCGGTTTTTTTTTTTTTTTTTTTTTTTTTTTTTTTTACGTTCTGCTGACCCTCGTTCTTTAAATGACGCTATCCCGAGGAGGACACCGAAAGGCGAGCCGTAATGGCCTCATCTTTGGCAAGCTCCTCCGATTTTTTTCACAGTTTTTTTCCAGATTTTTTTTTTTTTTAACCTTCCGCTGACCCTCGTTCTTTAAATGACGCTCTCCCGAGGAGGACACCTAAAGGTGAGCCTTAATGGCCTCATCTTGAGCAAGCTCCTCCGATTTTTTTCACAGTTTTTTTCCAGATTTTTTTTTCCGGTTTTTTTTTTTTTTTTTACCTTCCGCTGACCCTCGTTCTTTAAATGACGCTATCCCGAGGAGGACACCTAAAGGCGAGCCGTAATGGCCTCATCTTTGGCAAGCTCCTCCGGTTTTTTTCACATTTTTTTTCCAGATTTTTTTTTTTTTTTTTTTTTTTTTTTTTTTTTTTTTTTTACGTTCTGCTGAACCTCGTTCTTTAAATGACGCTATCCCGAGGAGGACACCGAAAGGCGAGCCGTAATGGTCTCATCTTTGGCAAGCTCCTCCAGTTTTTTTCACAGTTTTTTTCCAGATTTTTTTTCCGGTTTTTTTTCAGATTTTTTTTTCCGGTTTTTTTTTTTTTTTTTTTTTTTTACCTTCCGCTGACCCTCGTTCTTTAAATGACGCTCTCCCGAGGAGGACACCTAAAGGTGAGCCTTAATGGCCTCATCTTTGGCAAGCTCCTCCGATTTTTTTCACAGTTTTTTTCCAGATTTTTTTTTCCGGTTTTTTTTTTTTACGTTCTGCTGACCCTCGTTCTTTAAATGACGCTATCCCGAGGAGGACACCTAAAGGCGAGCCATAATGGCCTCATCTTTGGCAAGCTCCTCCGGTTTTTTTCACAGTTTTTTTCCAGATTTTTTTTTTTTAACGTTCTGCTGACCCTCGTTCTTTAAATGACGTTATCCCGAGGAGGACACCTAAAGGTGAGCCGTAATGGCCTCATCTTTGGCAAGCTCCTCCGGTTTTTTTCCCAGTTTTTTTTTTCCGGGTTTTTTTTTTTTTTTTTTTTATAATGTTCTGCTGACCCTCGTTCTTTAAATGACGCTATCCCGAGGAGGACACCTAAAGGCGAGCCGTAATGGCCTCATCTTTGGCAAGCTCCTCCGGTTTTTTTTCACAGTTTTTTTTCCAGATTTTTTTTTCGATTTTTTTTTTTAACGTTCTGCTGACCCTCGTTCTTTAAATGACGCTATCGCGAGGAGGACACCGAAAGGCGAGCCGTAATGGTCTCATCTTTGGCAAGCTCCTCCGGTTTTTTTCACAGTTTTTTTCCAGATTTTTTTTCCGGTTTTTTTTTAAATTTTTTTTTCCGGTTTTTTTTTTTTTTTTTTTACCTTCCGCTGACCCTCGTTCTTTAAATGACGCTCTCCCGAGGAGGACACCTAAAGGTGAGCCATAATGGCCTCATCTTTGGCAAGCTCCTCCGATTTTTTTCACAGTTGTTTTCCAGATTTTTTTTTCCGGTTTTTTTTTTTACGTTCTGCTGACCCTCGTTCTTTAAATGACGCTATCCCGAGGAGGACACCTAAAGGCGAGCCATAATGGCCTCATCTTTGGCAAGCTCCTCCGGTTTTTTTCACAGTTTTTTTCCAGATTTTTTTTTTTTAACGTTCTGCTGACCCTCGTTCTTTAAATGACGTTATCCCGAGGAGGACACCTAAAGGTGAGTCGTAATGGCCTCATCTTTGGCAAGCTCCTCCGGTTTTTTTCCCAGTTTTTTTTTTCCGGGTTTTTTTTTTTTTTTTTTTTTTTTTTTTTTTTTTAATGTTCTGCTGACCCTCGTTCTTTAAATGACGCTATCCCGAGGAGGACACCTAAAGGCGAGCCGTAATGGCCTCATCTTTGGCAAGCTCCTCCGGTTTTTTTTCACAGTTTTTTTTCCAGATTTTTTTTTCGATTTTTTTTTTTTAACGTTCTGCTGACCCTCGTTCTTTAAATGACGCTATCCCGAGGAGGACACCGAAAGGCGAGCCGTAATGGTCTCATCTTTGGCAAGCTCCTCCGGTTTTTTTCACAGTTTTTTTCCAGATTTTTTTTCCGGTTTTTTTTTCAGATTTTTTTTCCGGTTTTTTTTTTTTTTTTTTTACCTTCCGCTGACCCTCGTTCTTTAAATGACGTTATCCCGAGGAGGACACCTAAAGGTGAGTCGTAATGGCCTCATCTTTGGCAAGCTCCTCCGGTTTTTTTCCCAGTTTTTTTTTTCCGGGTTTTTTTTTTTTTTTTTTTTTTTTTTTTTTTTTTAATGTTCTGCTGACCCTCGTTCTTTAAATGACGCTATCCCGAGGAGGACACCTAAAGGCGAGCCGTAATGGCCTCATCTTTGGCAAGCTCCTCCGGTTTTTTTTCACAGTTTTTTTTCCAGATTTTTTTTCGATTTTTTTTTTTTTTTTACGTTCTGCTGACCCTCGTTCTTTAAATGACGCTATCCCGAGGAGGACACCGAAAGGCGAGCCGTAATGGCCTCATCTTTGGCAAGCTCCTCCGATTTTTTTCACAGTTTTTTTCCAGATTTTTTTTTTTTTACCTTCCGCTGACCCTCGTTCTTTAAATGACGCTCTCCCGAGGAGGACACCTAAAGGTGAGCCTTAATGGCCTCATCTTTAGCAAGCTCCTCCGATTTTTTTCACAGTTTTTTTCCAGATTTTTTTTTCCGGTTTTTTTTTTTTTTTTTTTTTTACCTTCCGCTGACCCTCGTTCTTTAAATGACGCTATCCCGAGGAGGACACCTAAAGGCGAGCCGTAATGGCCTCATCTTTGGCAAGCTCCTCCGGTTTTTTTCACAGTTTTTTTCCAGATTTTTTTTTTTTTTTTTTACGTTCTGCTGAACCTCGTTCTTTAAATGACGCTATCCCGAGGAGGACACCTAAAGGTGAGCCGTAATAGCCTCATCTTTGGCAAGCTCCTCCGGTTTTTTTTCACAGTTTTTTTTCCAGATTTTTTTTTCGGTTTTTTTTTTTTTTTTTTTTTTTTTTTTTTTTTTTTTTTTTTTTTTTTTTTTTTTTTACGTTCTGCTGACCCTCGTTCTTTAAATGACGCTATCCCGAAGAGGACACCGAAAGGCGAGCCGTAATGGTCTCATCTTTGGCAAGCTCCTCCGGTTTTTTTCACAGTTTTTTTCCAGATTTTTTTTCCGGTTTTTTTTCAGATTTTTTTTTCCGGTTTTTTTTTTTTTTTTTTTTTTACCTTCCGCTGACCCTCGTTCTTTAAATGACGCTCTCCCGAGGAGGACACCTAAAGGTGAGCCTTAATGGCCTCATCTTTGGCAAGCTCCTCCGATTTTTTTCACAGTTTTTTTCCAGATTTTTTTTTCCGGTTTTTTTTTTTTACGTTCTGCTGACCCTCGTTCTTTAAATGACGCTATCCCGAGGAGGACACCTAAAGGCGAGCCATAATGGCCTCATCTTTGGCAAGCTCCTCCGGTTTTTTTCACAGTTTTTTTCCAGATTTTTTTTTTTTTAACGTTCTGCTGACCCTCGTTCTTTAAATGACGTTATCCCGAGGAGGACACCTAAAGGTGAGCCGTAATGGCCTCATCTTTGGCAAGCTCCTCCGGTTTTTTTCCCAGTTTTTTTTTCCGGGTTTTTTTTTTTTTTTTTTTTTAATGTTCTGCTGACCCTCGTTCTTTAAATGACGCTATCCCGAGGAGGACACCTAAAGGCGAGCCGTAATGGCCTCATCTTTGGCAAGCTCCTCCGGTTTTTTTTCATAGTTTTTTTTCCAGATTTTTTTTTCGATTTTTTTTTTTAAACGTTCTGCTGACCCTCGTTCTTTAAATGACGCTATCCCGAGGAGGACACCGAAAGGCGAGCCGTAATGGTCTCATCTTTGGCAAGCTCCTCCGGTTTTTTTCACAGTTTTTTTCCAGATTTTTTTTCCGGTTTTTCTTCAGATTTTTTTTTCCGGTTTTTTTTTTTTTTTTTTTTTTTTACCTTCCGCTGACCCTCGTTCTTTAAATGACGCTCTCCCGAGGAGGACACCTAAAGGTGAGCCTTAATGGCCTCATCTTTGGCAAGCTCCTCCGATTTTTTTCACAGTTTTTTTCCAGATTTTTTTTTCCGGTTTTTTTTTTTTACGTTCTGCTGACCCTCGTTCTTTAAATGACGCTATCCCGAGGAGGACACCTAAAGGCGAGCCATAATGGCCTCATCTTTGGCAAGCTCCTCCGGTTTTTTTTCACAGTTTTTTTCCAGATTTTTTTTTTTTTTTAACGTTCTGCTGACCCTCATTCTTTAAATGACGTTATCCCGAGGAGGACACCTAAAGGTGAGTCGTAATGGCCTCATCTTTGGCAAGCTCCTCCGGTTTTTTTCCCAGTTTTTTTTTTCCGGGTTTTTTTTTTTTTTTTTTTTAATGTTCTGCTGACCCTCGTTCTTTAAATGACGCTATCCCGAGGAGGACACCTAAAGGCGAGCCGTAATGGCCTCATCTTTGGCAAGCTCCTCCGGTTTTTTTTCACAGTTTTTTTTCCAGATTTTTTTTCCGGTTTTTTTTCAGATTTTTTTTTTCCGGTTTTTTTTTTTTTTTTTTTTTTTACCTTCCGCTGACCCTCGTTCTTTAAATGACGCTCTCCCGAGGAGGACACCTAAAGGTGAGCCTTAATGGCCTCATCTTTGGCAAGCTCCTCCGATTTTTTTCACAGTTTTTTTCCAGATTTTTTTTTCCGGTTTTTTTTTTTTACGTTCTGCTGACCCTCGTTCTTTAAATGACGCTATCCCGAGGAGGACACCTAAAGGCGAGCCATAATGGCCTCATCTTTGGCAAGCTCCTCCGGTTTTTTTCACAGTTTTTTTCCAGATTTTTTTTTTTTTAACGTTCTGCTGACCCTCGTTCTTTAAATGACGTTATCCCGAGGAGGACACCTAAAGGTGAGCCGTAATGGCCTCATCTTTGGCAAGCTCCTCCGGTTTTTTTCCCAGTTTTTTTTTCCGGGTTTTTTTTTTTTTTTTTTTTAATGTTCTGCTGACCCTCGTTCTTTAAATGACGCTATCCCGAGGAGGACACCTAAAGGCGAGCCGTAATGGCCTCATCTTTGGCAAGCTCCTCCGGTTTTTTTTCACAGTTTTTTTTCCAGATTTTTTTTTCGATTTTTTTTTTTAACGTTCTGCTGACCCTCGTTCTTTAAATGACGCTATCCCGAGGAGGACACCGAAAGGCGAGCCGTAATGGTCTCATCTTTGGCAAGCTCCTCCGGTTTTTTTCACAGTTTTTTTCCAGATTTTTTTTCCGGTTTTTTTTCAGATTTTTTTTTCCGGTTTTTTTTTTTTTTTTTTTTTTACCTTCCGCTGACCCTCGTTCTTTAAATGACGCTCTCCCGAGGAGGACACCTAAAGGTGAGCCTTAATGGCCTCATCTTTGGCAAGCTCCTCCGATTTTTTTCACAGTTTTTTTCCAGATTTTTTTTTCCGATTTTTTTTTTTACGTTCTGCTGACCCTCGTTCTTTAAATGACGCTATCCCGAGGAGGACACCTAAAGGCGAGCCATAATGGCCTCATCTTTGGCAAGCTCCTCCGGTTTTTTTCACAGTTTTTTTCCAGATTTTTTTTTTTTTTTTTTAACGTTCTGCTGACCCTCATTCTTTAAATGACGTTATCCCGAGGAGGACACCTAAAGGTGAGTCGTAATGGCCTCATCTTTGGCAAGCTCCTCCGGTTTTTTTCCCAGTTTTTTTTTTCCGGGTTTTTTTTTTTTTTTTTTTTTATTTAATGTTCTGCTGACCCTCGTTCTTTAAATGACGCTATCCCGAGGAGGACACCTAAAGGCGAGCCGTAATGGCCTCATCTTTGGCAAGCTCCTCCGGTTTTTTTTCACAGTTTTTTTTCCAGATTTTTTTTTCGATTTTTTTTTTTAACGTTCTGCTGACCCTCGTTCTTTAAATGACGCTATCCCGAGGAGGACACCGAAAGGCGAGCCGTAATGGTCTCATCTTTGGCAAGCTCCTCCGGTTTTTTTCACAGTTTTTTTCCAGATTTTTTTTCCGGTTTTTTTTCAGATTTTTTTTTCCGGTTTTTTTTTTTTTTTTTTTTTTTACCTTCCGCTGACCCTCGTTCTTTAAATGACGCTATCCCGAGGAGGACACCTAAAGGTGAGCCTTAATAGCCTCATCTTTGGCAAGCTCCTCCGGTTTTTTTTCACAGTTTTTTTTCCAGATTTTTTTTCCGGTTTTTTTTCAGATTTTTTTTTTCCGGTTTTTTTTTTTTTTTTTTTTTTTACCTTCCGCTGACCCTCGTTCTTTAAATGACGCTCTCCCGAGGAGGACACCTAAAGGTGAGCCTTAATGGCCTCATCTTTGGCAAGCTCCTCCGATTTTTTTCACAGTTTTTTTCCAGATTTTTTTTTCCGGTTTTTTTTTTTTACGTTCTGCTGACCCTCGTTCTTTAAATGACGCTATCCCGAGGAGGACACCTAAAGGCGAGCCATAATGGCCTCATCTTTGGCAAGCTCCTCCGGTTTTTTTCACAGTTTTTTTCCAGATTTTTTTTTTTTTTAACGTTCTGCTGACCCTCGTTCTTTAAATGACGTTATCCCGAGGAGGACACCTAAAGGTGAGCCGTAATGGCCTCATCTTTGGCAAGCTCCTCCGGTTTTTTTCCCAGTTTTTTTTTCCGGGTTTTTTTTTTTTTTTTTTTTAATGTTCTGCTGACCCTCGTTCTTTAAATGACGCTATCCCGAGGAGGACACCTAAAGGCGAGCCGTAATGGCCTCATCTTTGGCAAGCTCCTCCGGTTTTTTTTCACAGTTTTTTTTCCAGATTTTTTTTTCGATTTTTTTTTTTAACGTTCTGCTGACCCTCGTTCTTTAAATGACGCTATCCCGAGGAGGACACCGAAAGGCGAGCCGTAATGGTCTCATCTTTGGCAAGCTCCTCCGGTTTTTTTCACAGTTTTTTTCCAGATTTTTTTTCCGGTTTTTTTTCAGATTTTTTTTTCCGGTTTTTTTTTTTTTTTTTTTTTTACCTTCCGCTGACCCTCGTTCTTTAAATGACGCTCTCCCGAGGAGGACACCTAAAGGTGAGCCTTAATGGCCTCATCTTTGGCAAGCTCCTCCGATTTTTTTCACAGTTTTTTTCCAGATTTTTTTTTCCGATTTTTTTTTTTACGTTCTGCTGACCCTCGTTCTTTAAATGACGCTATCCCGAGGAGGACACCTAAAGGCGAGCCATAATGGCCTCATCTTTGGCAAGCTCCTCCGGTTTTTTTCACAGTTTTTTTCCAGATTTTTTTTTTTTTTTTTTAACGTTCTGCTGACCCTCATTCTTTAAATGACGTTATCCCGAGGAGGACACCTAAAGGTGAGTCGTAATGGCCTCATCTTTGGCAAGCTCCTCCGGTTTTTTTCCCAGTTTTTTTTTTCCGGGTTTTTTTTTTTTTTTTTTTTTATTTAATGTTCTGCTGACCCTCGTTCTTTAAATGACGCTATCCCGAGGAGGACACCTAAAGGCGAGCCGTAATGGCCTCATCTTTGGCAAGCTCCTCCGGTTTTTTTTCACAGTTTTTTTTCCAGATTTTTTTTTCGATTTTTTTTTTTAACGTTCTGCTGACCCTCGTTCTTTAAATGACGCTATCCCGAGGAGGACACCGAAAGGCGAGCCGTAATGGTCTCATCTTTGGCAAGCTCCTCCGGTTTTTTTCACAGTTTTTTTCCAGATTTTTTTTCCGGTTTTTTTTCAGATTTTTTTTTCCGGTTTTTTTTTTTTTTTTTTTTTTTACCTTCCGCTGACCCTCGTTCTTTAAATGACGCTATCCCGAGGAGGACACCTAAAGGTGAGCCTTAATAGCCTCATCTTTGGCAAGCTCCTCCGGTTTTTTTTCACAGTTTTTTTCCAGATTTCTTTTTTCCGGTTTTTTTTTTTTTTTTTTTTTTTTTTTTTTTTTTTTTTTTTACGTTCTGCTGACCGTCGTTCTTTAAATGACGCTATCCCGAGGAGGACACCTAAAGGCGAGCCGTAATGGCCTCATCTTTGGCAAGCTCCTCCGGTTTTTTTCACAGTTTTTTTCCAGATTTTTTTTTTTTAAACGTTCTGCTGACCCTCGTTCTTTAAATGACGTTATCCCGAGGAGGACACCTAAAGGTGAGCCGTAATGGCCTCATCTTTGGCAAGCTCCTCCGGTTTTTTTCCCAGTTTTTTTTTCCGGGTTTTTTATTTTTTTTATTATTTTTTTTTTTTACGTTCTACTGACCCTCGTTCTTTAAATGACGCTATCCCGAGGAGGACACCTAAAGGCGAGCCGTAATGGCCTCATCTTTGGCAAGCTCCTCCGGTTTTTTTTCACAGTTTTTTTTCCAGATTTTTTTTTTGATTTTTTTTTTAACGTTCTGCTGACCCTCGTTCTTTAAATGACGCTATCCCGAGGAGGACACCGAAAGGCGAGCCGTAATGGTCTCATCTTTGGCAAGCTCCTCCGGTTTTTCTCACAGTTTTTTTCCAGATTTTTTTTCCGGTTTTTTTTTTTTTTACCTTCCGCTGACCCTCGTTCTTTAAATGACGCTATCCCGAGGAGGACACCTAAAGGTGAGCCTTAATAGCCTCATCTTTGGCAAGCTCCTCCGATTTTTTTTTCACAGTTTTTTCCAGATTTCTTTTTCCGGTTTTTTTTTTTTTTTTTTTTTTTTTTTTTTTTTTTTTTTTTTTTTTTTTTTTTTTTTTTTTTACGTTCTGCTGACCCTCGTTCTTTAAATGATGCTGTCCCGAGGCGGACACCGAAAGGCGAGCCGTAATGGCCTCATCTTTGGCAAGCTCCTCCGGTTTTTTTCCCAGTTTTTTTTTTTCCGGGTTTTTTTTTTTTTTTTAATGTTCTGCTGACCCTCGTTCTTTAAATGACGCTATCCCGAGGAGGACACCTAAAGGCGAGCCGTAATGGCCTCATCTTTGGCAAGCTCCTCCGGTTTTTTTTCACAGTTTTTTTTCCAGATTTTTTTTTCGATTTTTTTTTTAACGTTCTGCTGACCCTCGTTCTTTAAATGACGCTATCCCGAGGAGGACACCGAAAGGCGAGCCGTAATGGTCTCATCTTTGGCAAGCTCCTCCGGTTTTTTTCACAGTTTTTTTCCAGATTTTTTTTCCGGTTTTTTTTCAGATTTTTTTTTCCGGTTTTTTTTTTTTTTTTTTTTTTTTTTTACCTTCCGCTGACCCTCGTTCTTTAAATGACGCTATCCCGAGGAGGACACCGAAAGGCGAGCCGTAATGGTCTCATCTTTGGCAAGCTCCTCCGGTTTTTTTCACAGTTTTTTTCCAGATTTTTTTTCCGGTTTTTTTTCAGATTTTTTTTTCCGGTTTTTTTTTTTTTTTTTTTTTTTTTACCTTCCGCTGACCCTCGTTCTTTAAATGACGCTCTCCCGAGGAGGACACCTAAAGGTGAGCCTTAATGGCCTCATCTTTGGCAAGCTCCTCCGATTTTTTTCACAGTTTTTTTCCAGATTTTTTTTTCCGGTTTTTTTTTTTACGTTCTGCTGACCCTCGTTCTTTAAATGACGCTATCCCGAGGAGGACACCTAAAGACGAGCCATAATGGCCTCATCTTTGGCAAGCTCCTCCGGTTTTTTTCACAGTTTTTTTCCAGATTTTTTTTTTTTTAACGTTCTGCTGACCCTCGTTCTTTAAATGACGTTATCCCGAGGAGGACACCTAAAGGTGAGCCGTAATGGCCTCATCTTTGGCAAGCTCCTCCGGTTTTTTTCCCAGTTTTTTTTTTCCGGGTTTTTTTTTTTTTTTTTTTTTTTTTTTTTTTTTTTTATAATGTTCTGCTGACCCTCGTTCTTTAAATGACGCTATCCCGAGGAGGACTCCTAAAGGCGAGCCGTAATGGCCTCATCTTTGGCAAGCTCCTCCGGTTTTTTTTCACAGTTTTTTTTCCAGATTTTTTTTTCGATTTTTTTTTTTAACGTTCTGCTGACCCTCGTTCTTTAAATGACGCTATCCCGAGGAGGACACCGAAAGGCGAGCCGTAATGGTCTCATCTTTGGCAAGCTCCTCCGGTTTTTTTCACAGTTTTTTTCCAGATTTTTTTTCCGGTTTTTTTTTAAATTTTTTTTTCCGGTTTTTTTTTTTTTTTTTTTTTTTACCTTCCGCTGACCCTCGTTCTTTAAATGACGCTCTCCCGAGGAGGACACCTAAAGGTGAGCCATAATGGCCTCATCTTTGGCAAGCTCCTCCGGTTTTTTTCACAGTTTTTTTCCAGATTTTTTTTTTTAACGTTCTGCTGACCCTCGTTCTTTAAATGACGTTATCCCGAGGAGGACACCTAAAGGTGAGCCGTAATGGCCTCATCTTTGGCAAGCTCCTCCGGTTTTTTTCCCAGTTTTTTTTTTTCCGGGTTTTTTTTTTTTTTTTTTAATGTTCTGCTGACCCTCGTTCTTTAAATGACGCTATCCCGAGGAGGACACCTAAAGGCGAGCCGTAATGGCCTCATCTTTGGCAAGCTCCTCCGGTTTTTTTTCACAGTTTTTTTTCCAGATTTTTTTTGCGATATTTTTTTTTTTTAACGTTCTGCTGACCCTCGTTCTTTAAATGACGCTATCCCGAGGAGGACACCGAAAGGCGAGCCGTAATGGTCTCATCTTTGGCAAGCTCCTCCGGTTTTTTTCACAGTTTTTTTCCAGATTTTTTTTCCGGTTTTTTTTCAGATTTTTTTTTCCGGTTTTTTTTTTTTTTTTTTTTTATTACCTTCCGCTGACCCTCGTTCTTTAAATGACGCTATCCCGAGGAGGACACCTAAAGGTGAGCCTTAATAGCCTCATCTTTGGCAAGCTCCTCCGGTTTTTTTTCACAGTTTTTTTCCAGATTTCTTTTTCCGGTTTTTTTTTTTTTTTTTTTTTTTTTTTTTTTTTTACGTTCTGCTGACCCTCGTTCTTTAAATGACGCTATCCCGAGGAGGACACCGAAAGGCGAGCCGTAATGGCCTCATCTTTGGCAAGCTCCTCCGATTTTTTTCACAGTTTTTTTCCAGATTTTTTTTTTTTTTTTTAACCTTCCGCTGACCCTCGTTCTTTAAATGACGCTCTCCCGAGGAGGACACCTAAAGGTGAGCCTTAATGGCCTCATCTTGAGCAAGCTCCTCCGATTTTTTTCACAGTTTTTTTCCAGATTTTTTTTTCCGGTTTTTTTTTTTTTTTTTACCTTCCGCTGACCCTCGTTCTTTAAATGACGCTATCCCGAGGAGGACACCTAAAGGCGAGCCGTAATGGCCTCATCTTTGGCAAGCTCCTCCGGTTTTTTTCACATTTTTTTTCCAGATTTTTTTTTTTTTTTTTTTTTTTTTTTTACGTTCTGCTGAACCTCGTTCTTTAAATGACGCTATCCCGAGGAGGACACCGAAAGGCGAGCCGTAATGGTCTCATCTTTGGCAAGCTCCTCCGGTTTTTTTCACAGTTTTTTTCCAGATTTTTTTTCCGGTTTTTTTTCAGATTTTTTTTTCCGGTTTTTTTTTTTTTTTTTTTTTTACCTTCCGCTGACCCTCGTTCTTTAAATGACGCTCTCCCGAGGAGGACACCTAAAGGTGAGCCTTAATGGCCTCATCTTTGGCAAGCTCCTCCGATTTTTTTCACAGTTTTTTTCCAGATTTTTTTTTCCGGTTTTTTTTTTTACGTTCTGCTGACCCTCGTTCTTTAAATGACGCTATCCCGAGGAGGACACCTAAAGGCGAGCCATAATGGCCTCATCTTTGGCAAGCTCCTCCGGTTTTTTTCACAGTTTTTTTCCAGATTTTTTTTTTTTTAACGTTCTGCTGACCCTCGTTCTTTAAATGACGTTATCCCGAGGAGGACACCTAAAGGTGAGCCGTAATGGCCTCATCTTTGGCAAGCTCCTCCGGTTTTTTTCCCAGTTTTTTTTTTCCGGGTTTTTTTTTTTTTTTTTTTTTATAATGTTCTGCTGACCCTCGTTCTTTAAATGACGCTATCCCGAGGAGGACACCTAAAGGCGAGCCGTAAGGGCCTCATCTTTGGCAAGCTCCTCCGGTTTTTTTTCACAGTTTTTTTTCCAGATTTTTTTTTCGATTTTTTTTTTTTAACGTTCTGCTGACCCTCGTTCTTTAAATGACGCTATCGCGAGGAGGACACCGAAAGGCGAGCCGTAATGGTCTCATCTTTGGCAAGCTCCTCCGGTTTTTTTCACAGTTTTTTTCCAGATTTTTTTTCCGGTTTTTTTTTAAATTTTTTTTTCCGGTTTTTTTTTTTTTTTTTTTTACCTTCCGCTGACCCTCGTTCTTTAAATGACGCTCTCCCGAGGAGGACACCTAAAGGTGAGCCATAATGGCCTCATCTTTGGCAAGCTCCTCCGATTTTTTTCACAGTTGTTTTCCAGATTTTTTTTTCCGGTTTTTTTTTTTACGTTCTGCTGACCCTCGTTCTTTAAATGACGCTATCCCGAGGAGGACACCTAAAGGCGAGCCATAATGGCCTCATCTTTGGCAAGCTCCTCCGGTTTTTTTCACAGTTTTTTTCCAGATTTTTTTTTTTTTTAACGTTCTGCTGACCCTCGTTCTTTAAATGACGTTATCCCGAGGAGGACACCTAAAGGTGAGTCGTAATGGCCTCATCTTTGGCAAGCTCCTCCGGTTTTTTTCCCAGTTTTTTTTTTCCGGGTTTTTTTTTTTTAATGTTCTGCTGACCCTCGTTCTTTAAATGACGCTATCCCGAGGAGGACACCTAAAGGCGAGCCGTAATGGCCTCATCTTTGGCAAGCTCCTCCGGTTTTTTTTCACAGTTTTTTTTCCAGATTTTTTTTTCGATTTTTTTTTTTTTAACGTTCTGCTGACCCTCGTTCTTTAAATGACGCTATCCCGAGGAGGACACCGAAAGGCGAGCCGTAATGGTCTCATCTTTGGCAAGCTCCTCCGGTTTTTTTCACAGTTTTTTTCCAGATTTTTTTTCCGGTTTTTTTTTCAGATTTTTTTTCCGGTTTTTTTTTTTTTTTTTACCTTCCGCTGACCCTCGTTCTTTAAATGACGTTATCCCGAGGAGGACACCTAAAGGTGAGTCGTAATGGCCTCATCTTTGGCAAGCTCCTCCGGTTTTTTTCCCAGTTTTTTTTTTCCGGGTTTTTTTTTTTTTTTTTTTTTTTTTTTTAATGTTCTGCTGACCCTCGTTCTTTAAATGACGCTATCCCGAGGAGGACACCTAAAGGCGAGCCGTAATGGCCTCATCTTTGGCAAGCTCCTCCGGTTTTTTTTCACAGTTTTTTTTCCAGATTTTTTTTCGATTTTTTTTTTTTTTTACGTTCTGCTGACCCTCGTTCTTTAAATGACGCTATCCCGAGGAGGACACCGAAAGGCGAGCCGTAATGGCCTCATCTTTGGCAAGCTCCTCCGATTTTTTTCACAGTTTTTTTCCAGATTTTTTTTTTTTACCTTCCGCTGACCCTCGTTCTTTAAATGACGCTCTCCCGAGGAGGACACCTAAAGGTGAGCCTTAATGGCCTCATCTTTAGCAAGCTCCTCCGATTTTTTTCACAGTTTTTTTCCAGATTTTTTTTTCCGGTTTTTTTTTTTTTTTTTTTACCTTCCGCTGACCCTCGTTCTTTAAATGACGCTATCCCGAGGAGGACACCTAAAGGCGAGCCGTAATGGCCTCATCTTTGGCAAGCTCCTCCGGTTTTTTTCACAGTTTTTTTCCAGATTTTTTTTTTTTTTTTTTTTACGTTCTGCTGAACCTCGTTCTTTAAATGACGCTATCCCGAGGAGGACACCTAAAGGTGAGCCGTAATAGCCTCATCTTTGGCAAGCTCCTCCGGTTTTTTTTCACAGTTTTTTTTCC
Organism: Arachis ipaensis; assembly: GCF_059453495.1. NCBI lineage: Eukaryota > Viridiplantae > Streptophyta > Magnoliopsida > Fabales > Fabaceae > Arachis > Arachis ipaensis. The sequence continues at coordinate 62,755,693 of NC_142439.1, read as the reverse complement.
AGATTTTTTTTTCGGTTTTTTTTTTTTTTTTTTTTTTTTTTTTTTTTTTTTTTTTTTTTTTTTACGTTCTGCTGACCCTCGTTCTTTAAATGACGCTATCCCGAAGAGGACACCGAAAGGCGAGCCGTAATGGTCTCATCTTTGGCAAGCTCCTCCGGTTTTTTTCACAGTGTTTTTCCAGATTTTTTTTCCGGTTTTTTTTCAGATTTTTTTTTCCGGTTTTTTTTTTTTTTTTTTTTTTACCTTCCGCTGACCCTCGTTCTTTAAATGACGCTCTCCCGAGGAGGACACCTAAAGGTGAGCCTTAATGGCCTCATCTTTGGCAAGCTCCTCCGATTTTTTTCACAGTTTTTTTCCAGATTTTTTTTTCCGGTTTTTTTTTTTTACGTTCTGCTGACCCTCGTTCTTTAAATGACGCTATCCCGAGGAGGACACCTAAAGGCGAGCCATAATGGCCTCATCTTTGGCAAGCTCCTCCGGTTTTTTTCACAGTTTTTTTCCAGATTTTTTTTTTTTTAACGTTCTGCTGACCCTCGTTCTTTAAATGACGTTATCCCGAGGAGGACACCTAAAGGTGAGCCGTAATGGCCTCATCTTTGGCAAGCTCCTCCGGTTTTTTTCCCAGTTTTTTTTCCGGGTTTTTTTTTTTTTTTTTTTTTTAATGTTCTGCTGACCCTCGTTCTTTAAATGACGCTATCCCGAGGAGGACACCTAAAGGCGAGCCGTAATGGCCTCATCTTTGGCAAGCTCCTCCGGTTTTTTTTCACAGTTTTTTTTCCAGATTTTTTTTTCGATTTTTTTTTTTTTAACGTTCTGCTGACCCTCGTTCTTTAAATGACGCTATCCCGAGGAGGACACCGAAAGGCGAGCCGTAATGGTCTCATCTTTGGCAAGCTCCTCCGGTTTTTTTCACAGTTTTTTTCCAGATTTTTTTTCCGGTTTTTTTTCAGATTTTTTTTTCCGGTTTTTTTTTTTTTTTTTTTTTTTTACCTTCCGCTGACCCTCGTTCTTTAAATGACGCTCTCCCGAGGAGGACACCTAAAGGTGAGCCTTAATGGCCTCATCTTTGGCAAGCTCCTCCGATTTTTTTCACAGTTTTTTTCCAGATTTTTTTTTCCGGTTTTTTTTTTTTACGTTCTGCTGACCCTCGTTCTTTAAATGACGCTATCCCGAGGAGGACACCTAAAGGCGAGCCATAATGGCCTCATCTTTGGCAAGCTCCTCCGGTTTTTTTCACAGTTTTTTTCCAGATTTTTTTTTTTTTTTAACGTTCTGCTGACCCTCATTCTTTAAATGACGTTATCCCGAGGAGGACACCTAAAGGTGAGTCGTAATGGCCTCATCTTTGGCAAGCTCCTCCGGTTTTTTTCCCAGTTTTTTTTTTCCGGGTTTTTTTTTTTTTTTTTTTTTAATGTTCTGCTGACCCTCGTTCTTTAAATGACGCTATCCCGAGGAGGACACCTAAAGGCGAGCTGTAATGGCCTCATCTTTGGCAAGCTCCTCCGGTTTTTTTTCACAGTTTTTTTTCCAGATTTTTTTTCCGGTTTTTTTTCAGATTTTTTTTTCCGGTTTTTTTTTTTTTTTTTTTTTTACCTTCCGCTGACCCTCGTTCTTTAAATGACGCTCTCCCGAGGAGGACACCTAAAGGTGAGCCTTAATGGCCTCATCTTTGGCAAGCTCCTCCGATTTTTTTCACAGTTTTTTTCCAGATTTTTTTTTCCGGTTTTTTTTTTTTACGTTCTGCTGACCCTCGTTCTTTAAATGACGCTATCCCGAGGAGGACACCTAAAGGCGAGCCATAATGGCCTCATCTTTGGCAAGCTCCTCCGGTTTTTTTCACAGTTTTTTTCCAGATTTTTTTTTTTTTTTAACGTTCTGCTGACCCTCGTTCTTTAAATGACGTTATCCCGAGGAGGACACCTAAAGGTGAGCCGTAATGGCCTCATCTTTGGCAAGCTCCTCCGGTTTTTTTCCCAGTTTTTTTTTCCGGGTTTTTTTTTTTTTTTTTTTTAATGTTCTGCTGACCCTCGTTCTTTAAATGACGCTATCCCGAGGAGGACACCTAAAGGCGAGCCGTAATGGCCTCATCTTTGGCAAGCTCCTCCGGTTTTTTTTCACAGTTTTTTTTCCAGATTTTTTTTTCGATTTTTTTTTTAACGTTCTGCTGACCCTCGTTCTTTAAATGACGCTATCCCGAGGAGGACACCGAAAGGCGAGCCGTAATGGTCTCATCTTTGGCAAGCTCCTCCGGTTTTTTTCACAGTTTTTTTCCAGATTTTTTTTCCGGTTTTTTTTCAGATTTTTTTTTCCGGTTTTTTTTTTTTTTTTTTTTTTTTACCTTCCGCTGACCCTCGTTCTTTAAATGACGCTCTCCCGAGGAGGACACCTAAAGGTGAGCCTTAATGGCCTCATCTTTGGCAAGCTCCTCCGATTTTTTTCACAGTTTTTTTCCAGATTTTTTTTTCCGGTTTTTTTTTTTTACGTTCTGCTGACCCTCGTTCTTTAAATGACGCTATCCCGAGGAGGACACCTAAAGGCGAGCCATAATGGCCTCATCTTTGGCAAGCTCCTCCGGTTTTTTTCACAGTTTTTTTCCAGATTTTTTTTTTTTTTTTAACGTTCTGCTGACCCTCATTCTTTAAATGACGTTATCCCGAGGAGGACACCTAAAGGTGAGTCGTAATGGCCTCATCTTTGGCAAGCTCCTCCGGTTTTTTTCCCAGTTTTTTTTTCCGGGTTTTTTTTTTTTTTTTTTATTTAATGTTCTGCTGACCCTCGTTCTTTAAATGACGCTATCCCGAGGAGGACACCTAAAGGCGAGCCGTAATGGCCTCATCTTTGGCAAGCTCCTCCGGTTTTTTTTCACAGTTTTTTTTCCAGATTTTTTTTTCGATTTTTTTTTTTTAACGTTCTGCTGACCCTCGTTCTTTAAATGACGCTATCCCGAGGAGGACACCGAAAGGCGAGCCGTAATGGTCTCATCTTTGGCAAGCTCCTCCGGTTTTTTTCACAGTTTTTTTCCAGATTTTTTTTCCGGTTTTTTTTCAGATTTTTTTTTCCGGTTTTTTTTTTTTTTTTTTTTTTTTTACCTTCCGCTGACCCTCGTTCTTTAAATGACGCTATCCCGAGGAGGACACCTAAAGGTGAGCCTTAATAGCCTCATCTTTGGCAAGCTCCTCCGGTTTTTTTTCACAGTTTTTTTCCAGATTTCTTTTTTCCGGTTTTTTTTTTTTTTTTTTTTTTTTTTTTTTTTTTTTACGTTCTGCTGACCGTCGTTCTTTAAATGACGCTATCCCGAGGAGGACACCTAAAGGCGAGCCGTAATGGCCTCATCTTTGGCAAGCTCCTCCGGTTTTTTTCACAGTTTTTTTCCAGATTTTTTTTTTTAAACGTTCTGCTGACCCTCGTTCTTTAAATGTCGTTATCCCGAGGAGGACACCTAAAGGTGAGCCGTAATGGCCTCATCTTTGGCAAGCTCCTCCTTTTTTTTTCCGGGTTTTTTATTTTTTTTATTATTTTTTTTTTTTTACGTTCTACTGACCCTCGTTCTTTAAATGACGCTATCCCGAGGAGGACACCTAAAGTCGAGCCGTAATGGCCTCATCTTTGGCAAGCTCCTCCGGTTTTTTTTCACAGTTTTTTTTCCAGATTTTTTTTTTGATTTTTTTTTTAACGTTCTGCTGACCCTCGTTCTTTAAATGACGCTATCCCGAGGAGGACACCGAAAGGCGAGCCGTAATGGTCTCATCTTTGGCAAGCTCCTCCGGTTTTTCTCACAGTTTTTTTCCAGATTTTTTTTCCGGTTTTTTTTTTTTTTACCTTCCGCTGACCCTCGTTCTTTAAATGACGCTATCCCGAGGAGGACACCTAAAGGTGAGCCTTAATAGCCTCATCTTTGGCAAGCTCCTCCGATTTTTTTTTCACAGTTTTTTCCAGATTTCTTTTTCCGGTTTTTTTTTTTTTTTTTTTTTTTTTTTTTTTTTTACGTTCTGCTGACCCTCGTTCTTTAAATGATGCTGTCCCGAGGCGGACACCGAAAGGCGAGCCGTAATGGCCTCATCTTTGGCAAGCTCCTCCGATTTTTTTCACAGTTTTTTTCCAGATTTTTTTTTTTTTTTTTTTTTACCTTCCGCTGACCCTCGTTCTTTAAATGACGCTCTCCCGAGGAGGACACCTAAAGGTGAGCCTTAATGGCCTCATCTTTGGCAAGCTCCTCCGATTTTTTTCACAGTTTTTTTCCAGATTTTTTTTCCGGTTTTTTTTTTTTTTTTTTTTTTTTTTTTTTTTTTTTTTTTTTTTTTTTTTAACGTTCTGCTGACCCTCGTTCTTTAAATGACGCTATCCCGAGGAGGATACCTAAAGGCGAGCCGTAATGGCCTCATCTTTGGCAAGCTCCTCCGGTTTTTTTCACAGTTTTTTTCCAGATTTTTTTTTTTTTTAACGTTCTGCTGACCCTCGTTCTTTAAATGACGTTATCCCGAGGAGGACACCTAAAGGTGAGCCGTAATGGCCTCATCTTTGGCAAGCTCCTCCGGTTTTTTTCCCAGTTTTTTTTTTCCGGGTTTTTTATTTTTTTATTTTTTATTTTTTTTATTTTTTTTTTTACGTTCTACTGACCCTCGTTCTTTAAATGACGCTATCCCGAGGAGGACACCTAAAGGCGAGCCGTAATGGCCTCATCTTTGGCAAGCTCCTCCGGTTTTTTTTCACAGTTTTTTTTCCAGATTTTTTTTTTATTTTTTTTTTTAACGTTCTGCTGACCCTCGTTCTTTAAATGACGCTATCCCGAGGAGGACACCGAAAGGCGAGCCGTAATGGTCTCATCTTTGGCAAGCTCCTCCGGTTTTTTTCACAGTTTTTTTCCAGATTTTTTCCGGTTTTTTTTCAGATTTTTTTTTCCGGTTTTTTTTTTTTTTTTTTTTTTACCTTCCGCTGACCCTCGTTCTTTAAATGACGCTATCCCGAGGAGGACACCTAAAGGTGAGCCTTAATAGCCTCATCTTTGGCAAGCTCCTCCGATTTTTTTTTCACAGTTTTTTCAAGATTTCTTTTTCCGGTTTTTTTTTTTTTTATTTTTTTTTACGTTCTGCTGACCCTCGTTCTTTAAATGACGCTGTCCCGAGGAGGACACCGAAAGGCGAGCCGTAATGGCCTCATCTTTGGCAAGCTCCTCCGATTTTTTTCACAGTTTTTTTCCAGATTTTTTTTTTTTTTTTTTTTTTACCTTCCGCTGACCCTCGTTCTTTAAATGACGCTCTCCCGAGGAGGACACCTAAAGGTGAGCCTTAATGGCCTCATCTTTGGCAAGCTCCTCCGATTTTTTTCACAGTTTTTTTCCAGATTTTTTTTTCCGGTTTTTTTTTTTTTTTTTTTTTTTTTTTTTTTTTTTTTTTTTTTTTTTTTTTTTTTACCTTCCGCTGACCCTCGTTCTTTAAATGACGCTATCCCGAGGAGGACACCTAAAGGCGAGCCGTAATGGCCTCATCTTTGGCAAGCTCCTCCGATTTTTTTCACAGTTTTTTTCCAGATTTTTTTTTCCGATTTTTTTTTTTTTTTTTTTTACCTTCCGCTGACCCTCGTTCTTTAAATGACGCTCTCCCGAGGAGGACACCTAAAGGTGAGCCTTAATGGCCTCATCTTTGGCAAGCTCCTCCGATTTTTTTCACAGTTTTTTTCCAGATTTTTTTTTCCGGTTTTTTTTTTTTTTTTTTTTTTTACGTTCTGCTGACCCTCGTTCTTTAAATGACGCTATCCCGAGGAGGACACCTAAAGGCGAGCCGTAATGGCCTCATCTTTGGCAAGCTCCTCCGGTTTTTTTCACAGTTTTTTTCCAGATTTTTTTTTTTTTTTTTTAACGTTCTGCTGACCCTCGTTCTTTAAATGACGTTATCCCGAGGAGGACACCTAAAGGTGAGCCGTAATGGCCTCATCTTTGGCAAGCTCCTCCGGTTTTTTTTCACAGTTTTTTTTCCAGATTTTTTTTTCGATTTTTTTTTTTAACGTTCTGCTGACCCTCGTTCTTTAAATGACGCTATCCCGAGGAGGACACCGAAAGGCGAGCCGTAATGGTCTCATCTTTGGCAAGCTCCTCCGGTTTTTTTCACAGTTTTTTTCCAGATTTTTTTTCCGGTTTTTTTTCAGTTTTTTTTGTCCGGTTTTTTTTTTTTTTTTTTTTTACCTTCCGCTGACCCTCGTTCTTTAAATGACGCTATCCCGAGGAGGACACCTAAAGGTGAGCCTTAATAGCCTCATCTTTGGCAAGCTCCTCCGGTTTTTTTTCACAGTTTTTTTCCAGATTTCTTTTTCCGGTTTTTTTTTTTTTTTTTTTTATTTTTTTTTTACGTTCTGCTGACCCTCGTTCTTTAAATGACGCTATCCCGAGGAGGACACCGAAAGGCGAGCCGTAATGGCCTCATCTTTGGCAAGCTCCTCCGATTTTTTTCACAGTTTTTTTTCCAGATTTTTTTTTTTTTTTTTTTACCTTCCGCTGACTCTCGTTCTTTAAATGACGCTCTCCCGAGGAGGACACCTAAAGGTGAGCCTTAATGGCCTCATCTTTAGCAAGCTCCTCCGATTTTTTTCACAGTTTTTTTCCAGATTTTTTTTTTCCGGTTTTTTTTTTTTTTTTTTTTTTTTTACCTTCCGCTGACCCTCGTTCTTTAAATGACGCTATCCCGAGGAGGACACCTAAAGGCGAGCCGTAATGGCCTCATCTTTGGCAAGCTCCTCCGGTTTTTTTCACAGTTTTTTTCCAGATTTTTTTTTTTTTTTTTTACGTTCTGCTGAACCTCGTTCTTTAAATGACGCTATCCCGAGGAGGACACCTAAAGGTGAGCCGTAATAGCCTCATCTTTGGCAAGCTCCTCCGGTTTTTTTTCACAGTTTTTTTTCCAGATCTTTTTTCGGTTTTTTTTTTTTTTTTTTTTTTTTTTTTTTTTAACGTTCTGCTGACCCTCGTTCTTTAAATGACGCTATCCCGAGGAGGACACCGAAAGGCGAGCCGTAATGGTCTCATCTTTGGCAAGCTCCTCCGGTTTTTTTCACAGTTTTTTTCCAGATTTTTTTTCCGGTTTTTTTTCAGATTTTTTTTCCGGTTTTTTTTTTTTTTTTTTTTTACCTTCCGCTGACCCTCGTTCTTTAAATGACGCTCTCCCGAGGAGGACACCTAAAGGTGAGCTTTAATGGCCTCATCTTTGGCAAGCTCCTCCGATTTTTTTCATAGTTTTTTTCCAGATTTTTTTTTCCGGTTTTTTTTTTTTACGTTCTGCTGACACTCGTTCTTTAAATGACGCTATCCCGAGGAGGACACCTAAAGGCGAGCCATAATGGCCTCATCTTTGGCAAGCTCCTCCGGTTTTTTTCACAGTTTTTTTCCAGATTTTTTTTTTTTAACGTTCTGCTGACCCTCGTTCTTTAAATGACGTTATCCCGAGGAGGACACCTAAAGGTGAGCCGTAATGGCCTCATCTTTGGCAAGCTCCTCCGGTTTTTTTCCCAGTTTTTTTTTTCCCGGGTTTTTTTTTTTTTTTTTTTTTTTTTAATGTTCTGCTGACACTCGTTCTTTAAATGACGCTATCCCGAGGAGGACACCTAAAGGCGAGCCGTAATGGCCTCATCTTTGGCAAGCTCCTCCGGTTTTTTTTCACAGTTTTTTTCCAGATTTTTTTTTCCGGTTTTTTTCTTTTTTTTTTTTTTACCTTCCGCTGACCCTCGTTCTTTAAATGACGCTCTCCCGAGGAGGACACCTAAAGGTGAGCCTTAATGGCCTCATCTTTGGCAAGCTCCTCCGATTTTTTTCACAGTTTTTTTCCAGATTTTTTTTTCCGGTTTTTTTTTTTTTTTTTTTTTTTTTTTTTTTTTTTTTTTTTTTTTTTTTTTTTTTTTTTTTTTTTTTTTTTACGTTCTGCTGACCCTCGTTCTTTAAATGACGCTATCCCGAGGAGGACACCTAAAGGCGAGCCGTAATGGCCTCATCTTTGGCAAGCTCCTCCGGTTTTTTTCACAGTTTTTTTCCAGATTTTTTTTTTTTTTTTTAACGTTCTGCTGACCCTCGTTCTTTAAATGACGTTATCCCGAGGAGGACACCTAAAGGTGAGCCGTAATGGCCTTATCTTTGGCAAGCTCCTCCGGTTTTTTTCCCAGTTTTTTTTTTTTCCGGGTTTTTTTTTTTTTTTTTTTTTTAATGTTCTGCTGACCCTCGTTCTTTAAATGACGCTATCCCGAGGAGGACACCTAAAGGCGAGCCGTAATGGCCTCATCTTTGGCAAGCTCCTCCGGTTTTTTTTCACAGTTTTTTTTCCAGATTTTTTTTTCGATTTTTTTTTTTTAACGTTCTGCTGACCCTCGTTCTTTAAATGACGCTATCCCGAGGAGGACACCGAAAGGCGAGCCGTAATGGTCTCATCTTTGGCAAGCTCCTCCGGTTTTTTTCACAGTTTTTTTCCAGATTTTTTTTCCGGTTTTTTTTCAGATTTTTTTTTCCGGTTTTTTTTTTTTTTTTTTTTTTTACCTTCCGCTGACCCTCGTTCTTTAAATGACGCTATCCCGAGGAGGACACCTAAAGGTGAGCCTTAATAGCCTCATCTTTGGCAAGCTCCTCCGGTTTTTTTTCACAGTTTTTTTCCAGATTTCTTTTTCCGGTTTTTTTTTTTTTTTTTTTTTTTTTTTTTTTTTTTTTTTACGTTCTGCTGACCCTCGTTCTTTAAATGACGCTATCCCGAGGAGGACACCGAAAGGCGAGCCGTAATGGCCTCATCTTTGGCAAGCTCCTCCGATTTTTTTCACAGTTTTTTTCCAGATTTTTTTTTTTTTTTTTACCTTCCGCTGACCCTCCTTCTTTAAATGACGCTCTCCCGAGGAGGACACCTAAAGGTGAGCCTTAATGGCCTCATCTTTAGCAAGCTCCTCCGATTTTTTTCACAGTTTTTTTCCAGATTTTTTTTTTCCGGTTTTTTTTTTTTTTTTTTTTTTTTTTTTTTTTTTTTTTTTTTTTTTACCTTCCGCTGACCCTCGTTCTTTAAATGACGCTATCCCGAGGAGGACACCTAAAGGCGAGCCGTAATGGCCTCATCTTTGGCAAGCTCCTCCGGTTTTTTTCACAGTTTTTTTCCAGATTTTTTTTTTTTTTTTTTTTTTTTATTGAACCTCGTTCTTTAAATGACGCTATCCCGAGGAGGACACCTAAAGGTGAGCCGTAATAGCCTCATCTTTGGCAAGCTCCTCCGGTTTTTTTTCACAGTTTTTTTTCCATATTTTTTTTTCGGTTTTTTTTTTTTTTTTTTTTTTTTTTTTTTTTTTTTTTTTTACGTTCTGCTGACCCTCGTTCTTTAAATGACGCTATCCCGAGGAGGACACCGAAAGGCGAGCCGTAATGGTCTCATCTTTGGCAAGCTCCGCCGGTTTTTTTCACAGTTTTTTTCCAGATTTTTTTTCCGGTTTTTTTTCAGATTTTTTTTTCCGGTTTTTTTTTTTTTTTTTTTTTTTACCTTCCGCTGACCCTCGTTCTTTAAATGACGCTCTCCCGAGGAGGACACCTAAAGGTGAGCCTTAATGGCCTCATCTTTGGCAAGCTCCTCCGATTTTTTCCACAGTTTTTTTGCAAATTTTTTTTTCCGGTTTTTTTTTTTTTTTTTTTTTTTTTTTTTTTTTTTTTTTTTTTTTTTTTACGTTCTGCTGACCCTCGTTCTTTAAATGACGCTATCCCGAGGAGGACACCTAAAGGCGAGCCATAATGGCCTCATCTTTGGCAAGCTCCTCCGGTTTTTTTCACAGTTTTTTTCCAGATTTTTTTTTTTTTTTTTTTTTAACGTTCTGCTGACCCTCGTTCTTTAAATGACGTTATCCCGAGGAGGACACCTAAAGGTGAGCCGTAATGGCCTCATCTTTGGCAAGCTCCTCCGGTTTTTTTCCCAGTTTTTTTTTTCCGGGTTTTTTTTTTTTTTTTTTTTTTTTTTTTTTTTTTTACGTTCTGCTGACCCTCGTTCTTTAAATGACGCTATCCCGAGGAGGACACCTAAAGGCGAGCCGTAATGGCCTCATCTTTGGCAAGCTCCTCCGGTTTTTTTCACAGTTTTTTTCCAGATTTTTTTTTTAAACGTTCTGCTGACCCTCGTTCTTTAAATGACGTTATCCCGAGGAGGACACCTAAAGGTGAGCCGTAATGGCCTCATCTTTGGCAAGCTCCTCCGGTTTTTTTCACAGTTTATTTTCCAGATTTTTTTTCCGGTTTTTTTGTTTTTTTTTTATTTTACGTTCTGCTGACCCTCGTTCTTTAAATTACGCTATCCCGAGGAGGACACCTAAAGGCGAGCCGTAATGGCCTCATCTTTGGCAAGCTCCTCCGGTTTTTTTCACAGTTTTTTTCCAGATTTTTTTTTCCGGTTTTTTTTTTTTTTTTATTTTTTTTTTTACCTTCCGCTGAATCTCGTTCTTTAAATGACGCTATCCCGAGGAGGACACCTAAAGGTGAGCCTTAATGGCCTCATCTTTGGCAAGCTCCTCCGATTTTTTTCACAGTTTTTTTCCAGATTTTTTTTCCGTTTTTTTTTTTTTTTTTTTTTTTTTACGTTCTGCTGACCCTCGATCTTTAAATGACGCTATCCCGAGGAGGACACCTAAAGGTGAGCCGTAATAGCCTCATCTTTGGCAAGCTCCTCCGGTTTTTTTCACAGTTATTTTTCCATTTTTTTTTCGGTTTTTTTTTTTTTTTTTTTTAACGTTCTGCTGAGCCTCGTTCTTTAAATGACGCTATCCCGAGGAGGACACCGAAAGGCGAGCCGTAATGGCCTCATCTTTGGCAAGATCCTCCGGTTTTTTTCACAGTTTTATTTTCCAGATTTTTTTTTCGGTTTTTTTTTTTTTACCTTCCGCTGACCCTCGTTCTTTAAATGACGCTATCCCGAGGAGGACACCTAAAGGCGAGCCGTAATGGCCTCATCTTTGGCAAGCTCCTCCGGTTTTTTTCACAGTTATTTTCCAGATTTTTTTTTTTTTTTTTTTTTTTTTTTTTTTTTTTTTACGTTCTGCTGACCCTCGTTCTTTAAATGACGCTATCCCGAGGAGGACACCTAAAGGTGAGCCGTAATAGCCTCATCTTTGGCAAGCTCCTCCGGTTTTTTTTCACAGTTTTTTTTCCAGATTTTTTTTTCGATTTTTTTTTTTTTAACGTTCTGCTGACCCTCGTTCTTTAAATGACGCTATCCCGAGGAGGACACCGAAAGGCGAGCCGTAATGGTCTCATCTTTGGCAAGCTCCTCCGGTTTTTTTCACAGTTTTTTTCCAGATTTTTTTCCGTTTTTTTTTCAGATTTTTTTTTCCGGTTTTTTTTTTTTACCTTCCGCTGACCCTCGTTCTTTAAATGACGCTATCCCGAGGAGGACACCTACAGGTGAGCCTTAATAGCCTCATCTTTGGCAAGCTCCTCCGGTTTTTTTACACAGTTTTTTTCCAGATTTTTTTTTCCGGTTCTTTTTTTTTTTTTTTTTTTTTTTTTTTTTTTTTTTTTTTTTTTTTTTTTTACGTTCTGCTGACCCTCGTTCTTTAAATGACGCTATCCCGAGGAGGACACCGAAAGGCGAGCCGTAATGGCCTCATCTTTGGCAAGCTCCTCCGATTTTTTTCACAGTTTTTTTCCAGATTTTTTTTTTTTTTTTTTACCTTCCGCTGACCCTCGTTCTTTAAATGACGCTATCCCGAGGAGGACACCTAAAGGTGAGCCTTAATGGCCTCATCTTTAGCAAGCTCCTCCGATTTTTTTTACAGTTTTCTTCCAGATTTTTTTTTCCGGTTTTTTTTTTTTTTTTTTTTTTTTTTTTTTTTTTTTTTACCTTCCGCTGAATCTCGTTCTTTAAATGACGCTATCCCGAGGAGGACACCTAAAGGTGAGCCTTAATGGCCTCATCTTTGGCAAGCTCCTCCGATTTTTTTCACAGTTTTTTTCCAGATTTTTTTTCCGTTTTTTTTTTTTTTTTTTTTTTTTTTACGTTCTGCTAACCCTCGATCTTTAAATGACGCTATCCCGAGGAGGACACCTAAAGGTGAGCCGTAATAGCCTCATCTTTGGCAAGCTCCTCCGGTTTTTTTCACAGTTATTTTTCCATTTTTTTTTCGGTTTTTTTTTTTTTTTTTTTTTAACGTTCTGCTGAGCCTCGTTCTTTAAATGACGCTATCCCGAGGAGGACACCGAAAGGCGAGCCGTAATGGCCTCATCTTTGGCAAGATCCTCCGGTTTTTTTCACAGTTTTATTTTCCAGATTTTTTTTCCGGTTTTTTTTTTTTACCTTCCGCTGACCCTCGTTCTTTAAATGACGCTATCCCGAGGAGGACACCTAAAGGCGAGCCGTAATGGCCTCATCTTTGGCAAGCTCCTCCGGTTTTTTTCACAGTTATTTTCCAGATTTTTTTTTTTTTTTTTTTTTTTTTTTTTTACGTTCTGCTGACCCTCGTTCTTTAAATGACGCTATCCCGAGGAGGACACCTAAAGGTGAGCCGTAATAGCCTCATCTTTGGCAAGCTCCTCCGGTTTTTTTTCACAGTTTTTTTTCCAGATTTTTTTTTCGATTTTTTTTTTTTTTAACGTTCTGCTGACCCTCGTTCTTTAAATGACGCTATCCCGAGGAGGACACCGAAAGGCGAGCCGTAATGGTCTCATCTTTGGCAAGCTCCTCCGGTTTTTTTCACAGTTTTTTTCCAGATTTTTTTCCGTTTTTTTTTCAGATTTTTTTTTCCGGTTTTTTTTTTTTTACCTTCCGCTGACCCTCGTTCTTTAAATGACGCTATCCCGAGGAGGACACCTACAGGTGAGCCTTAATAGCCTCATCTTTGGCAAGCTCCTCCGGTTTTTTTACACAGTTTTTTTCCAGATTTTTTTTTCCGGTTCTTTTTTTTTTTTTTTTTTTTTTTTTTTTTTACGTTCTGCTGACCCTCGTTCTTTAAATGACGCTATCCCGAGGAGGACACCGAAAGGCGAGCCGTAATGGCCTCATCTTTGGCAAGCTCCTCCGATTTTTTTCACAGTTTTTTTCCAGATTTTTTTTTTTTTTTTTACCTTCCGCTGACCCTCGTTCTTTAAATGACGCTATCCCGAGGAGGACACCTAAAGGTGAGCCTTAATGGCCTCATCTTTAGCAAGCTCCTCCGATTTTTTTTACAGTTTTCTTCCAGATTTTTTTTTCCGGTTTTTTTTTTTTTTTTTTTTTTTTACCTTCCGCTGACCCTCGTTCTTTAAATGACGCTATCCCGAGGAGGACACCTAAAGGCGAGCCGTAATGGCCTCATCTTTGGCAAGCTCCTCCGGTTTTTTTCACAGTTTTTTTCCAGATTTTTTTTTTTTTTTTTTTTTTACGTTCTGCTGAACCTCGTTCTTTAAATGACGCTATCCCGAGGAGGACACCTAAAGGTGAGCCGTAATAGCCTCATCTTTGGCAAGCTCCTCCGGTTTTTTTTCACAGTTTTTTTTCCAGATTTTTTTTTCGGTTTTTTTTTTTTTTTTTTTTTTTTTTTTTTTTTTTTTTTTTACGTTCTGCTGACCCTCGTTCTTTAAATGACGCTATCCCGAGGAGGACACCGAAAGGCGAGCCGTAATGGTCTCATCTTTGGCAAGCTCCTCCGGTTTTTTTCACAGTTTTTTTCCAGATTTTTTTTTCGGTTTTTTTTCAGATTTTTTTTTCCGGTTTTTTTTTTTTTTTTTTTTTTTTTACCTTCCGCTGACCCTCGTTCTTTAAATGACGCTCTCCCGAGGAGGACACCTAAAGGTGAGCCTTAATGGCCTCATCTTTGGCAAGCTCCTCCGATTTTTTTCACAGTTTTTTTCCAGATTTTTTTTTCCGGTTTTTTTTTTTTACGTTCTGCTGACCCTCGTTCTTTAAATGACGCTATCCCGAGGAGGACACCTAAAGGCGAGCCATAATGGCCTCATCTTTGGCAAGCTCCTCCGGTTTTTTTCACAGTTTTTTTCCAGATTTTTTTTTTTTTTTTAACGTTCTGCTGACCCTCGTTCTTTAAATGACGTTATCCCGAGGAGGACACCTAAAGGTGAGCCGTAATGGCCTCATCTTTGGCAAGCTCCTCCGGTTTTTTTCCCAGTTTTTTTTTTCCCGGGTTTTTTTTTTTTTTTTTTTTTTTTTATAATGTTCTGCTGACACTCGTTCTTTAAATGACGCTATCCCGAGGAGGACACCTAAAGGCGAGCCGTAATGGCCTCATCTTTGGCAAGCTCCTCCGGTTTTTTTTCACAGTTTTTTTTCCAGATTTTTTTTTCGATTTTTTTTTTTTTAACGTTCTGCTGACCCTCGTTCTTTAAATGACGCTATCCCGAGGAGGACACCGAAAGGCGAGCCGTAATGGTCTCATCTTTGGCAAGCTCCTCCGGTTTTTTTACACAGTTTTTTTCCAGATTTTTTTTTCCGGTTCTTTTTTTTTTTTTTTTTTTTTTTTTTTTTTTTTACGTTCTGCTGACCCTCGTTCTTTAAATGACGCTATCCCGAGGAGGACACCGAAAGGCGAGCCGTAATGGCCTCATCTTTGGCAAGCTCCTCCGATTTTTTTCACAGTTTTTTTCCAGATTTTTTTTTTTTTTTTTTACCTTCCGCTGACCCTCGTTCTTTAAATGACGCTATCCCGAGGAGGACACCTAAAGGTGAGCCTTAATGGCCTCATCTTTAGCAAGCTCCTCCGATTTTTTTTACAGTTTTCTTCCAGATTTTTTTTTCCGGTTTTTTTTTTTTTTTTTTTTTTTTTTTTTTTTACCTTCCGCTGAATCTCGTTCTTTAAATGACGCTATCCCGAGGAGGACACCTAAAGGTGAGCCTTAATGGCCTCATCTTTGGCAAGCTCCTCCGATTTTTTTCACAGTTTTTTTCCAGATTTTTTTTCCGTTTTTTTTTTTTTTTTTTTTTTTTACGTTCTGCTAACCCTCGATCTTTAAATGACGCTATCCCGAGGAGGACACCTAAAGGTGAGCCGTAATAGCCTCATCTTTGGCAAGCTCCTCCGGTTTTTTTCACAGTTATTTTTCCATTTTTTTTTCGGTTTTTTTTTTTTTTTTTTTAACGTTCTGCTGAGCCTCGTTCTTTAAATGACGCTATCCCGAGGAGGACACCGAAAGGCGAGCCGTAATGGCCTCATCTTTGGCAAGATCCTCCGGTTTTTTTCACAGTTTTATTTTCCAGATTTTTTTTCCGGTTTTTTTTTTTTACCTTCCGCTGACCCTCGTTCTTTAAATGACGCTATCCCGAGGAGGACACCTAAAGGCGAGCCGTAATGGCCTCATCTTTGGCAAGCTCCTCCGGTTTTTTTCACAGTTATTTTCCAGATTTTTTTTTTTTTTTTTTTTTTTTTTTTTTTTTACGTTCTGCTGACCCTCGTTCTTTAAATGACGCTATCCCGAGGAGGACACCTAAAGGTGAGCCGTAATAGCCTCATCTTTGGCAAGCTCCTCCGGTTTTTTTTCACAGTTTTTTTTCCAGATTTTTTTTTCGATTTTTTTTTTTTTTTAACGTTCTGCTGACCCTCGTTCTTTAAATGACGCTATCCCGAGGAGGACACCGAAAGGCGAGCCGTAATGGTCTCATCTTTGGCAAGCTCCTCCGGTTTTTTTCACAGTTTTTTTCCAGATTTTTTTCCGTTTTTTTTTCAGATTTTTTTTTCCGGTTTTTTTTTTTTACCTTCCGCTGACCCTCGTTCTTTAAATGACGCTATCCCGAGGAGGACACCTACAGGTGAGCCTTAATAGCCTCATCTTTGGCAAGCTCCTCCGGTTTTTTTACACAGTTTTTTTCCAGATTTTTTTTTCCGGTTCTTTTTTTTTTTTTTTTTACGTTCTGCTGACCCTCGTTCTTTAAATGACGCTATCCCGAGGAGGACACCGAAAGGCGAGCCGTAATGGCCTCATCTTTGGCAAGCTCCTCCGATTTTTTTCACAGTTTTTTTCCAGATTTTTTTTTTTTTTTTTTACCTTCCGCTGACCCTCGTTCTTTAAATGACGCTATCCCGAGGAGGACACCTAAAGGTGAGCCTTAATGGCCTCATCTTTAGCAAGCTCCTCCGATTTTTTTTACAGTTTTCTTCCAGATTTTTTTTTCCGGTTTTTTTTTTTTTTTTTTTTTTTTTACCTTCCGCTGACCCTCGTTCTTTAAATGACGCTATCCCGAGGAGGACACCTAAAGGCGAGCCGTAATGGCCTCATCTTTGGCAAGCTCCTCCGGTTTTTTTCACAGTTTTTTTCCAGATTTTTTTTTTTTTTTTTTTTTACGTTCTGCTGAACCTCGTTCTTTAAATGACGCTATCCCGAGGAGGACACCTAAAGGTGAGCCGTAATAGCCTCATCTTTGGCAAGCTCCTCCGGTTTTTTTTCACAGTTTTTTTTCCAGATTTTTTTTTCGGTTTTTTTTTTTTTTTTTTTTTTTTTTTTTTTTTTTTTACGTTCTGCTGACCCTCGTTCTTTAAATGACGCTATCCCGAGGAGGACACCGAAAGGCGAGCCGTAATGGTCTCATCTTTGGCAAGCTCCTCCGGTTTTTTTCACAGTTTTTTTCCAGATTTTTTTTTCGGTTTTTTTTCAGATTTTTTTTTCCGGTTTTTTTTTTTTTTTTTTTTTTTTTTTTTTTTTTTTTTTTTTTTTACCTTCCGCTGACCCTCGTTCTTTAAATGACGCTCTCCCGAGGAGGACACCTAAAGGTGAGCCTTAATGGCCTCATCTTTGGCAAGCTCCTCCGATTTTTTTCACAGTTTTTTTCCAGATTTTTTTTTCCGGTTTTTTTTTTTTACGTTCTGCTGACCCTCGTTCTTTAAATGACGCTATCCCGAGGAGGACACCTAAAGGCGAGCCATAATGGCCTCATCTTTGGCAAGCTCCTCCGGTTTTTTTCACAGTTTTTTTCCAGATTTTTTTTTTTTTTTAACGTTCTGCTGACCCTCGTTCTTTAAATGACGTTATCCCGAGGAGGACACCTAAAGGTGAGCCGTAATGGCCTCATCTTTGGCAAGCTCCTCCGGTTTTTTTCCCAGTTTTTTTTTTCCCGGGTTTTTTTTTTTTTTTTTTTTTTTTTTTATAATGTTCTGCTGACACTCGTTCTTTAAATGACGCTATCCCGAGGAGGACACCTAAAGGCGAGCCGTAATGGCCTCATCTTTGGCAAGCTCCTCCGGTTTTTTTTCACAGTTTTTTTTCCAGATTTTTTTTTCGATTTTTTTTTTTTTAACGTTCTGCTGACCCTCGTTCTTTAAATGACGCTATCCCGAGGAGGACACCGAAAGGCGAGCCGTAATGGTCTCATCTTTGGCAAGCTCCTCCGGTTTTTTTCACAGTTTTTTTCCAGATTTTTTTTCCACACGCTACTCCTTGCAAGGGAATTTGAGAATAAATAGCTAGAATGCTTCCTCCAGGACTTGAACTTGGGTATTCTTTGAAACATAAGGAAGGAGTGCCACCAAGCTTGCAAGGAAATACAAGGAAAATAGCTTTATTGCTTCCTCCAAGTTTCGAACTTGGGTATTCTTGGAAACTTAAGGAGGAGTGCCCACTCATCCAAGGAAATTAGCTCCAAAGGTGTCCTCCACTTGCTCCCACCAGGATTTGAACCTGGGACCTTGAGGCCAAGGGCAAGGCGCTACAAGGAAGCTCAGTTGGATTTTCCAACTGAGCATTGCTTCTCCCATTCTTCCCCACACTATGACACGGCCAAAGCACACCAAGGGGGCCGTGACAAGCATTTTGGCGCACCAAGGAGGAAGTCTTGCGCATTATGACATGGTCTAAAGCTAAGTTGGATTTTCCAACTTAGCTCTAAGGCAATTGGCACTCAAACAAGGCTGGGCGCACCAATTTTGGCACACATGGGCAGCATGCTTGAAAGCTAAGTTGGATTTTCCAACTGAGCTTTCCCCTGGGAGATGCAACTTGGGCTGAAAATAAAATTAAAACTCCAACTTAATTCATTTCTTCACCAAATCAAAAGCCCATCCAAATTCCAAAATCCAAGAATAGAAAGTGTATAAATAGGAGTTAGTTTGATGTAATTGGAGAGCTACTTTTTACTTTGAATTTTTCCTTTTAATTGTCATTTTTATTTTTGAGCTTTTACTTTGAATTTCCTGGGAGAATTGAGAAGGGGAATTGATCTCTCTTCTTCTTGGTTCTTGCTTGAGCACTCTTTTATTTTCTTGCTTTGGATCTTGGGTGAAGAATTGAAGAACTTCTGTTTCAATCTCACCTTGAGATCTCTTGTTTACTTTCTCTGCATAATTGAATTTCAATTTCTGTTTACTGCATCTTCTTCTACTCTTCTGCAATTTAATTCTGCTATTTACTTTTCAGTTTCTTTTGCAATTGTTGTTGTTGGATCAAGGAAGGATTTGAGATCTAGACTTGTTATCTAGTCTCTTCCACCCTGAGATCTTCAATCTCTTTTACTTTGCTGCAAATTAAGCACTGCCTTTCTGTCTTTATAATTCTCAAAGCACTTTTACTCTTCTGTTTGAGATCCATTCCAATTTAATTCATCTTTTACTTTGCTGTTTGATGCAATTTAATTCTACTTGTTTAATTTCTGCAATTCCAACTCCCAATCCCTTTTACAATTCAAGCAATTTACATTTCTTGCACTTTAAGATTCAGTCATTTACATTTCTTGCAATCTAAGTTTCTGCAATTTACTTTACTTGTTCTTTAAGATTCAGCACATTTACTTTCCTGCTCTTTCATTTACTGTAATTCACCCTTCCCCTTTTACAATTCATGCAATTTAGTTTCTGCAAAGCACAAACCACTCAACCAATACTTGATTCGCTTGACTAAATCAACCACTAAACTAAAATTGCTCAATCCTTCAATCCCTGTGGGATCGACCTCACTCATGTGAGTTATTATTACTTGATGCGACCCGGTACACTTGCCGGTGAGTTTTGTGTTGGATCGTTTTCCACACGATCAAGTTTTTGGCGCCGTTGCCGGGGATTGATTAGATTGACAATGATTAAGTGAAGTGGAGATCTAGATCAAGCACTTTTTATTTTTCTGTTTTTGACTAACACACTAACTGTTTGAATTTTTGCTTAAGCCAATTAACATTTCACTTCAGCCATGGATTGAAGTGTTGTTGCTTTCTGGTGTTGTGATTTTTATGCTTTGGTTGTATGTCAGGTACAAGGAGAATTACACCCACTTTTTGTGAACAAGACGAAAGAACCCTCAGAAGATTAAGAAGAGCTGAAAGAGGGAAAAACATTATTGGAGAAGAGGAGTCAGAAGAAGAATTCCAAGATATGGAGGAACACTTAACACACCCACCAAATGGGGCTGAAGGAGCAGCCAATAACAACAATAATCCACCACAGAGAAGAGTTTTGGCTTCCTACATAAGTGCAGATCCTAGACATTGTGGGAGTAGCATTCTTACCCCAAATGTTAATGCAAATAACTTTGAACTAAAGCCACAACTCATCACCTTGGTTCAAAATAATTGTTCTTATGGAGGAGGACCACTTGAAGATCCTAACCAACACTTATCCACCTTCTTGAGGATTTGTGACACTATCAAAACCAATGGTGTGCACCCTGACAGTTACAAGCTACTGCTATTTCCATTTTCTCTCAGAGACAAAGCCACTCAATGGTTGGAATCCTTCCCAAGAGGCAGCATCAACAATTGGGATGATCTAGTAACCAAGTTCCTTGCCAAGTTTTACCCACCTCAAAGAGTTATTAGATTGAAGACTGAAGTGCAAACATTCACACAAATGGATGTTGAACCCTTGTATGAGGCATGGGAACGATACAAAGCGCTAATCAGGAAGTGTCCACCAGGAATGTTCAGTGAATGGGACAGATTACAGAATTTCTATGAGGGCTTGACACTAAAATCTCAAGAGGCTTTGGATTATTCAGCAGGAGGTTCTTTACAATTGATGAAAACAGCAGAGGAAGCCCAAAATCTCATTGATATGGTGGCCAACAACCAATATTTCTTTGCTCACCAAAGGCAACGCCAACCATCACAAAGGAAAGGAGTGATGGAGTTGGAAGGAGTGGACTCAATCTTGGCTCAAAATAAAATGATGCAGCAGCAAATTCAACAACAATTTGAGCAAATGGCCAAGAGGATTGATAGCCTCCAAGTTGCAGCAGTTAATACAAGCCAACCATCATCTACATGGGGACAAAATGAAGAAACTCAAGAGGAGCAACAGCAAGAGCAAGTCCAGTACATGCACAACCAAAATTCTGGGCTAAATGAAGTCTATGGTGACACCTACAACCCTTCTTGGAAGAACCACCCAAACCTTAGGTGGGGAGACAATCACACCCAAAATCAACAACCATGGCAGAGAAACTCAAATCAAAACACTTCAAGAAATAACCAAAACCACAACCAGCAGCAAACTAACCAAAACCCCTACAGAAAACCTCAAAACAACTACCCCAACCCCAACCATTACCAATCTAATAACCAACCCACCAACCAAAATGCCTACCATCCACCATCCACATCTAACAACCCACCACAAACATCACCTGAATCTCAAAGACTCACCAACTTGGAAACCTTGATAGACAAAATGTGGAAACACCAAGAAATGACAACCAAGAACCAAGAAGCCTCCATGAAAAATATGGAAAGGCAAATCGGCCAACTCTCCAAGCAGATTGCCATTGAAAGGCCACCTAACTCACTGCCAAGTGACACCATTCCTAATCCTAAAGAGGAGTGCAAGGCAATTCAACTGAGGAGTGGAAAAGTCCTGGTGAAAAATGAAGAAGCGACCAAGAAGTCAAAGGAAAGTGACAAGAAACAAGCTGAAGAAGAGAAAATCAATGACCAGAAGGAGACAGCAAGCAAGCCAACTCAGAATCAAGATCAAGAAAAAGAAGATCAGCCACAAAAATCAAGAAAGGGAAAGGAAGTAATTGAAGAGCCAACTAAGGACCAAAGGCAGGAAATGAACTTCACTCCACCATTGCCATATCCTCAAAGGTTTAACAAGGAGACTAAGGACCAACACTTCCCAAAATTTCTTGAAATCTTCAAGAAGTTAGAGATCAATATTCCCTTAGCTGAAGCACTTGAGCAAATGCCCCTGTACACAAAGTTCTTAAAGGAACTTATCAACAAGAAGAGGAGTTGGCAAGTTAATGAAACTGTACTGCTCACTGAGGAATGCAGAGCACTAATCCAGAAGGGACTTCCTCCCAAACTCGAGGACCCTGGGAGTTTCTTTCTACCCTGTGCCATTGGCAGTATGACCATCAAGAAGGCGATGTGTGACTTGGGAGCTAGTATCAATCTGATGCCTGCCTCTCTAGTGAAAAAGTTAGGCATAAACGAGGTAAGACCAGTACAGATGTCTCTAGAATTGGTGGACAAATCAGTGATATGCCCCAGTGGTATAATTGAGAACCTTCTAGTCAAGGTGGATAGATTCATCTTCCCTGCAGATTTTGTGATCCTGGATTCGAATCAGGATGAGGGCGACTCCATTATACTGGGAAGACCGTTCTTAGCCACTGCTAGGGCCATCATAGACATAGAGCAAGGAGAATTAACCCTCAGGATGCATAATGAAAGTATCACTCTGAGTGTACTACCAGAAACACAGAGCAGTAATGAAAAGAAGGATGGTACAAAAACAGACAAGGAGAATCTGCAGTGGAAGGAGGAAATCAACAAGACAAACAACAACTACCCTCCCAAGCAAGAGATAGATGATACAGCAGGCCAAAAAGAGAAAGAGACCGTGCAAAGCAATGAAGAAGCACAAGGGAACATTGTAGTATTGGCAACTAAGAAAAGGAATTTCAAAAGGGAGCCTATTTTCAAAGAAGAAGAGTCAACAAAAGGAGGGAAGAAAAACAAAAACAGAATTAAAAAGGGTTGGAAGAACAAAAAAATTCCAACAGAAGGGCTCTCCAAAGGTGACAAAGTGCAGTTAGTCTATCAACAACTGGGAACAGACCAACAGACTAACGATTACTACACTGTGAGCAAAATATTATCACTAGAACATGCTGAGATAGAGCACCAAGGAACAAGGAAGAAGCTCACGATCAGAGGGGACAAGTTGAGACACTACAGTCACCAACCACCATAAAAGAGGAAGTCAATGTCAAGCTAATGACAATAAACGAGCGCTTCATGGGAGGCAACCCATGATTTATGATTCTTGCTTGCTTTTAAATTCAATAAAAGTATGATCACTTTAGCATGATTTTGAATTTTTCAAGACATACTTGACAGATACATATACTGCTTTGAAATATATGCCAGACTTCTAAGTTTGGTGTGCTTGACAGCACACAAAAATTAACATTTCAAGCATTCTTAGATCATATGCTTAGTCATTTTGGTGAAGAATATGACCAAACATTAAGTTTGGTGTCTGCATATGTACATTTTGAGGAAATTTTTTTTTTTTCAGAAAATCAAAATCATGCAAAGATGGATCATACATTGTTTAAGTTTTAGAAATCTATGCTAAGAAATAAATTGGCACTTATAGTGAAAGTATCAATTATAACAAGCATTTATTCAAATCACTGAGCAAGAGACAAGTTTGGTGTTCACCAAACTTTGGTTTAGGGACACAATTGATCTTTCACAAATAAGGACCATTATATAAAATATAAGCATATACCATTTGACCACCATGCTTTAAATGAGTTCTGAAGCATTCTGTTTTGATTTAATTAGAAAAAAAGGGGGCTTGAAGAAAAGACAAGAGGAAGGAACGGCTATGACAAGCCAAGAGAAGGATCACATGTGCCTAGAGAGGTGTGCCAATCTTGGAAAGCAAAATCTGCATGCATGCACCATTGGACACCGAAAAAGCAAGCAACCAATAGGAAGAAAATCCTTGTCAAGCTTCAACAATACATGCAAGCCATTCATTTCATGAATATCTATACTATGCAACTTAATCTCCACCATTCATCATCATAACCGAATGCACTACTCTTTTGTGATCTTGTTGGGAAATTTGAAAACTTTTTCCACAAATAGCCCCCAACACATTATAAAGAACACTTTCATACAGACCATTCTCAATCAAAGCACACAATTTCCTTTTTCTCTTCACAACAAGACCGAACATCACTCCAAACACAGCCCCCAACTATCTCTTATTCACACACATATTCAATGGCCTCTTCAAGATCAAGGAGAAGACCAGGGAAGGAACAAATGGTGACAGAACCTCCATCCTATGACACAAAAAGGTTCAAATCCCAATTTCATGAAGCAAGATACAATAGACTCATGAAAACAAAGATTGTCATCCCTGAAATGGGGTTCGAACTAAAGGAAGGAGAATACCCCATTATGCGACAAATCACCAAGGAAAGAAGATGGGATCTTTTATGCCGTCCTCTCACTGATATTAGTGCTGTGATGATAAGGGAATTCTATGCCAATGCAGTTAAAGAAAACGAAAACAGCCCATCGTACAAAAGCTATGTCAGAGGTGTTGAAGTAGACTTTAGCCCACCATCAATCACAAGAGCTCTAAAGTTGAGAACCATAACTTACGATGAGCTTAGCTATGAAGACAGACTGCGTGGTGATAATGATCCTGATGAAATATTGGAGGGATTATGCATTGAAGGAAGAGACTGGGAAAGAGACTCACAGGGAGCCCCGAGTTGTCTGAAGAGACTTGATCTCAGACCTGAGGCAAAGGGGTGGTATGAAGTGGTAAGGGTATCAATACTCCCCACTGTAAATACCTCATCAGTCATAATCAAGAGAGCTCTCCTGACATACTGCATCCTACATGGTGGGGAAATTGACCTTGCCCAACTCATAGCAGATAGCATCCAGGAGATGGCTGAAGACACAACTAAATCAGGTAGACTTGGACACCCAAGCACAATCCTGAGATTGTGTAACAGGGCTCAAGTGCTCTTCGAGGATGAAGATACAGAAAAGGTGAAAGGAACCAGAGGAATTACAAAGAGAAAAATGGAAGGTCTTAATGAAGAAGAGGAGGAAGATCAAGAAGAAGAAAGAGCTCACAGAAGAAGAAGATCACATAGGAGGGACGAACAAGCTCAGGGTATCATAGATATGAGTCAATTGCAGGAAGTCCTTAATGAAATATCACAACAGAATGTGAAGGCACAAGAGCAATATTCAAGGCAACAGGAACTCTATCTGCAACAACAAGAGCAATATCTAGAGCACCGGGAACAATATTCGAAGGACAGGGAGCAAAATGAAGCTTGGCAGCACAGAATGGAGGAAAGATTGGAGAGCTGGCAGCAACAATCAATAGCCCAACAGCAAGAATTCCAAGCAAATATTCTTGAAGGGCAGAAGGAACAAACAGCAAATCTTAAGGAATCATATGACAAAATGTTTCTAACTCAAGCCAAATATGGGGAATATACTCACAACCTGTACCAGTGGAAGAATATTCATCACACCATTGGAGAGATTAGATATGTGCAACAGACAAGGAGTAATGAAGATATGCAAGCAAGGTTGGAGTACTTAACCCGATGCATGCCAGTACAAAATCCACAAATCAAATCATTTGAGCAATGCCATGAACTTAGAGACCACCAGGTGGAAAAGTCTCGCCGCTTCACCCAGACAACAATGCGAAGATTAGAAGAAGTCGGGCTCTCTGGCCTCACAGATCCTGAATGGGATAGAAGATGTCCTCGTGAAGAAGCTCAAGATTATACACAGACAAGGAAGAAGAGGAAGGGAGAATCCAGCAAATCCAAAAGAATGGAAATGCCTGACAAATAGAAGTGGTGAAACTCCTTTTCTTACTTTTACTTAAATAAGGAAGATGCATGTCTGAAACATGATATGCCTCCAATTGCTTCATGGTTTACTATTTCTTTTGTTTACAAGTAGAAGTAGTTAAGAATAGAACATCTGCATAATAATTGTCATCACTCATTAACTTGAATACTTTGTTTTGTTTTCCCTTGCTGTTTGAATAAAAGAAAGATGTTTGATTTAGAAAAGTAATTGTTCAATGTTGCAAAAGTTAGAATGAAGTTAGTGGTGGTGTGTGTTTGATTCAATTATTAGCTCATGGAATAAATGTTGCAGAATGACTTGTTTCTTAAAGCTTAAGCTAGTTTGCTGCTATGATCCTTCAAAATAATGAAAGCCCTTGAAAATAAACCAAAACAGAAAGAAAAAGAAAGAAGAAAAGCCAAAAGTTGGCAAAGAAACAAACAATAAGGCTAGACACCAATAGCTTGGACCCTAGGACATATGCCTGTGGTGTTTATGTACTAGGATATGCTTGGACAAGTAGGTTCTAAGGAGTATCTTAAAACTTGGCAACTTAGATCAACTGATTTGGGATTGTCAACTGAAAGTCCACAATAAAGAGCAACCTAGCTACAAAACATTTAGTAATCCAAAGAGATGCTGGGCATCAATGATCCTAGGAAGAAAAAGGTGAGCCATGTGTCTGTGGTGAAAAAAAATGTTGAGTGAAAATAAGCCAAAGGCTACTGCAACATTTGACACCAAGCCTCTAATAGATAATAAGCTCTGAAATGCAAAAGAAAGCAGAAAAAAAACTAACAAGGGAATTAAGCAAAAGGGTAAGGAATCATAGCAGCAACCTTGGTGAACCCTTAAGGAAGCATGGTTATTTTGACAGCAAGTAATAAATGAGCTATTGTTGATCTGCATAAAACCCCATAAACAAAATTCAACTATTTGCCTAATAAGGACATGCATGCTTATCTACTTCATTCTATCTTCTCTTATGTTTAAGTGCTTGCTTGGGGACAAGCAAGTTTTAAGTTTGGTGTTGTGATGACATGTCATCTTAGCCTAGTTTCACTAGCATTTTTCTTTGATTTTAGTAGGTTTTATGCACTTTCTTGCATTCTAAGTAAGTAATTTGGAATAAAAATGCATGACTTCCGTGAATCAAACAACCACCATATAATGGAGGCAAAATCATGAGGTTGAAGCTAAATTTAATTGATAATTAATTGATTTATAAACCTTGTGAATTTTGTGATACTTTGATTGGTTGTTTTGATTACTTGCAGGTGAAGAAAGAAAGAAAAGAAGAAAAGCGTGGCACAAGAAGTGTGCCCAAGGAAGCAAGAAGCGTGCCAAAAGGAAAGAAAAAGCTTTGATCACATTGAGGAAGAAAGGGAAGCTAAGTTGAAAAAGCTAACTGAGCTTCACAAGGGATGGAAGGAGAAGGAAGCTACAAAGCTAAGTTAAAATAGTTAACTTAGCACTAAAGAAAGCAAGGAATGGGTGAAAAGCTAAGTTAACTAAGTTAACTTTATCGGGGACCTCCTCAAATTAATTCAAGATGAAATTCCATGAGTGAAGCCACCAAGATTCGAACCAAGGACCAAGGAGAAGGCAAGGAACGCTCCTCACAAAAGAATTCAAGAAGAAATAGCTAGAATGCTTCCTCCATGGTTCGAACTTGGAACCACACGCTACTCCTTGCAAGGGAATTTGAGAATAAATAGCTAGAATGCTTCCTCCAGGACTTGAACTTGGGTATTCTTTGAAACATAAGGAAGGAGTGCCACCAAGCTTGCAAGGAAATACAAGGAAAATAGCTTTATTGCTTCCTCCAAGTTTCGAACTTGGGTATTCTTGGAAACTTAAGGAGGAGTGCCCACTCATCCAAGGAAATTAGCTCCAAAGGTGTCCTCCACTTGCTCCCACCAGGATTTGAACCTGGGACCTTGAGGCCAAGGGCAAGGCGCTACAAGGAAGCTCAGTTGGATTTTCCAACTGAGCATTGCTTCTCCCATTCTTCCCCACACTATGACACGGCCAAAGCACACCAAGGGGGCCGTGACAAGCATTTTGGCGCACCAAGGAGGAAGTCTTGCGCATTATGACATGGTCTAAAGCTAAGTTGGATTTTCCAACTTAGCTCTAAGGCAATTGGCACTCAAACAAGGCTGGGCGCACCAATTTTGGCACACATGGGCAGCATGCTTGAAAGCTAAGTTGGATTTTCCAACTGAGCTTTCCCCTGGGAGATGCAACTTGGGCTGAAAATAAAATTAAAACTCCAACTTAATTCATTTCTTCACCAAATCAAAAGCCCATCCAAATTCCAAAATCCAAGAATAGAAAGTGTATAAATAGGAGTTAGTTTGATGTAATTGGAGAGCTACTTTTTACTTTGAATTTTTCCTTTTAATTGTCATTTTTATTTTTGAGCTTTTACTTTGAATTTCCTGGGAGAATTGAGAAGGGGAATTGATCTCTCTTCTTCTTGGTTCTTGCTTGAGCACTCTTTTATTTTCTTGCTTTGGATCTTGGGTGAAGAATTGAAGAACTTCTGTTTCAATCTCACCTTGAGATCTCTTGTTTACTTTCTCTGCATAATTGAATTTCAATTTCTGTTTACTGCATCTTCTTCTACTCTTCTGCAATTTAATTCTGCTATTTACTTTTCAGTTTCTTTTGCAATTGTTGTTGTTGGATCAAGGAAGGATTTGAGATCTAGACTTGTTATCTAGTCTCTTCCACCCTGAGATCTTCAATCTCTTTTACTTTGCTGCAAATTAAGCACTGCCTTTCTGTCTTTATAATTCTCAAAGCACTTTTACTCTTCTGTTTGAGATCCATTCCAATTTAATTCATCTTTTACTTTGCTGTTTGATGCAATTTAATTCTACTTGTTTAATTTCTGCAATTCCAACTCCCAATCCCTTTTACAATTCAAGCAATTTACATTTCTTGCACTTTAAGATTCAGTCATTTACATTTCTTGCAATCTAAGTTTCTGCAATTTACTTTACTTGTTCTTTAAGATTCAGCACATTTACTTTCCTGCTCTTTCATTTACTGTAATTCACCCTTCCCCTTTTACAATTCATGCAATTTAGTTTCTGCAAAGCACAAACCACTCAACCAATACTTGATTCGCTTGACTAAATCAACCACTAAACTAAAATTGCTCAATCCTTCAATCCCTGTGGGATCGACCTCACTCATGTGAGTTATTATTACTTGATGCGACCCGGTACACTTGCCGGTGAGTTTTGTGTTGGATCGTTTTCCACACGATCAAGTTTTTGGCGCCGTTGCCGGGGATTGATTAGATTGACAATGATTAAGTGAAGTGGAGATCTAGATCAAGCACTTTTTATTTTTCTGTTTTTGACTAACACACTAACTGTTTGAATTTTTGCTTAAGCCAATTAACATTTCACTTCAGCCATGGATTGAAGTGTTGTTGCTTTCTGGTGTTGTGATTTTTATGCTTTGGTTGTATGTCAGGTACAAGGAGAATTACACCCACTTTTTGTGAACAAGACGAAAGAACCCTCAGAAGATTAAGAAGAGCTGAAAGAGGGAAAAACATTATTGGAGAAGAGGAGTCAGAAGAAGAATTCCAAGATATGGAGGAACACTTAACACACCCACCAAATGGGGCTGAAGGAGCAGCCAATAACAACAATAATCCACCACAGAGAAGAGTTTTGGCTTCCTACATAAGTGCAGATCCTAGACATTGTGGGAGTAGCATTCTTACCCCAAATGTTAATGCAAATAACTTTGAACTAAAGCCACAACTCATCACCTTGGTTCAAAATAATTGTTCTTATGGAGGAGGACCACTTGAAGATCCTAACCAACACTTATCCACCTTCTTGAGGATTTGTGACACTATCAAAACCAATGGTGTGCACCCTGACAGTTACAAGCTACTGCTATTTCCATTTTCTCTCAGAGACAAAGCCACTCAATGGTTGGAATCCTTCCCAAGAGGCAGCATCAACAATTGGGATGATCTAGTAACCAAGTTCCTTGCCAAGTTTTACCCACCTCAAAGAGTTATTAGATTGAAGACTGAAGTGCAAACATTCACACAAATGGATGTTGAACCCTTGTATGAGGCATGGGAACGATACAAAGCGCTAATCAGGAAGTGTCCACCAGGAATGTTCAGTGAATGGGACAGATTACAGAATTTCTATGAGGGCTTGACACTAAAATCTCAAGAGGCTTTGGATTATTCAGCAGGAGGTTCTTTACAATTGATGAAAACAGCAGAGGAAGCCCAAAATCTCATTGATATGGTGGCCAACAACCAATATTTCTTTGCTCACCAAAGGCAACGCCAACCATCACAAAGGAAAGGAGTGATGGAGTTGGAAGGAGTGGACTCAATCTTGGCTCAAAATAAAATGATGCAGCAGCAAATTCAACAACAATTTGAGCAAATGGCCAAGAGGATTGATAGCCTCCAAGTTGCAGCAGTTAATACAAGCCAACCATCATCTACATGGGGACAAAATGAAGAAACTCAAGAGGAGCAACAGCAAGAGCAAGTCCAGTACATGCACAACCAAAATTCTGGGCTAAATGAAGTCTATGGTGACACCTACAACCCTTCTTGGAAGAACCACCCAAACCTTAGGTGGGGAGACAATCACACCCAAAATCAACAACCATGGCAGAGAAACTCAAATCAAAACACTTCAAGAAATAACCAAAACCACAACCAGCAGCAAACTAACCAAAACCCCTACAGAAAACCTCAAAACAACTACCCCAACCCCAACCATTACCAATCTAATAACCAACCCACCAACCAAAATGCCTACCATCCACCATCCACATCTAACAACCCACCACAAACATCACCTGAATCTCAAAGACTCACCAACTTGGAAACCTTGATAGACAAAATGTGGAAACACCAAGAAATGACAACCAAGAACCAAGAAGCCTCCATGAAAAATATGGAAAGGCAAATCGGCCAACTCTCCAAGCAGATTGCCATTGAAAGGCCACCTAACTCACTGCCAAGTGACACCATTCCTAATCCTAAAGAGGAGTGCAAGGCAATTCAACTGAGGAGTGGAAAAGTCCTGGTGAAAAATGAAGAAGCGACCAAGAAGTCAAAGGAAAGTGACAAGAAACAAGCTGAAGAAGAGAAAATCAATGACCAGAAGGAGACAGCAAGCAAGCCAACTCAGAATCAAGATCAAGAAAAAGAAGATCAGCCACAAAAATCAAGAAAGGGAAAGGAAGTAATTGAAGAGCCAACTAAGGACCAAAGGCAGGAAATGAACTTCACTCCACCATTGCCATATCCTCAAAGGTTTAACAAGGAGACTAAGGACCAACACTTCCCAAAATTTCTTGAAATCTTCAAGAAGTTAGAGATCAATATTCCCTTAGCTGAAGCACTTGAGCAAATGCCCCTGTACACAAAGTTCTTAAAGGAACTTATCAACAAGAAGAGGAGTTGGCAAGTTAATGAAACTGTACTGCTCACTGAGGAATGCAGAGCACTAATCCAGAAGGGACTTCCTCCCAAACTCGAGGACCCTGGGAGTTTCTTTCTACCCTGTGCCATTGGCAGTATGACCATCAAGAAGGCGATGTGTGACTTGGGAGCTAGTATCAATCTGATGCCTGCCTCTCTAGTGAAAAAGTTAGGCATAAACGAGGTAAGACCAGTACAGATGTCTCTAGAATTGGTGGACAAATCAGTGATATGCCCCAGTGGTATAATTGAGAACCTTCTAGTCAAGGTGGATAGATTCATCTTCCCTGCAGATTTTGTGATCCTGGATTCGAATCAGGATGAGGGCGACTCCATTATACTGGGAAGACCGTTCTTAGCCACTGCTAGGGCCATCATAGACATAGAGCAAGGAGAATTAACCCTCAGGATGCATAATGAAAGTATCACTCTGAGTGTACTACCAGAAACACAGAGCAGTAATGAAAAGAAGGATGGTACAAAAACAGACAAGGAGAATCTGCAGTGGAAGGAGGAAATCAACAAGACAAACAACAACTACCCTCCCAAGCAAGAGATAGATGATACAGCAGGCCAAAAAGAGAAAGAGACCGTGCAAAGCAATGAAGAAGCACAAGGGAACATTGTAGTATTGGCAACTAAGAAAAGGAATTTCAAAAGGGAGCCTATTTTCAAAGAAGAAGAGTCAACAAAAGGAGGGAAGAAAAACAAAAACAGAATTAAAAAGGGTTGGAAGAACAAAAAAATTCCAACAGAAGGGCTCTCCAAAGGTGACAAAGTGCAGTTAGTCTATCAACAACTGGGAACAGACCAACAGACTAACGATTACTACACTGTGAGCAAAATATTATCACTAGAACATGCTGAGATAGAGCACCAAGGAACAAGGAAGAAGCTCACGATCAGAGGGGACAAGTTGAGACACTACAGTCACCAACCACCATAAAAGAGGAAGTCAATGTCAAGCTAATGACAATAAACGAGCGCTTCATGGGAGGCAACCCATGATTTATGATTCTTGCTTGCTTTTAAATTCAATAAAAGTATGATCACTTTAGCATGATTTTGAATTTTTCAAGACATACTTGACAGATACATATACTGCTTTGAAATATATGCCAGACTTCTAAGTTTGGTGTGCTTGACAGCACACAAAAATTAACATTTCAAGCATTCTTAGATCATATGCTTAGTCATTTTGGTGAAGAATATGACCAAACATTAAGTTTGGTGTCTGCATATGTACATTTTGAGGAAATTTTTTTTTTTCAGAAAATCAAAATCATGCAAAGATGGATCATACATTGTTTAAGTTTTAGAAATCTATGCTAAGAAATAAATTGGCACTTATAGTGAAAGTATCAATTATAACAAGCATTTATTCAAATCACTGAGCAAGAGACAAGTTTGGTGTTCACCAAACTTTGGTTTAGGGACACAATTGATCTTTCACAAATAAGGACCATTATATAAAATATAAGCATATACCATTTGACCACCATGCTTTAAATGAGTTCTGAAGCATTCTGTTTTGATTTAATTAGAAAAAAAGGGGGCTTGAAGAAAAGACAAGAGGAAGGAACGGCTATGACAAGCCAAGAGAAGGATCACATGTGCCTAGAGAGGTGTGCCAATCTTGGAAAGCAAAATCTGCATGCATGCACCATTGGACACCGAAAAAGCAAGCAACCAATAGGAAGAAAATCCTTGTCAAGCTTCAACAATACATGCAAGCCATTCATTTCATGAATATCTATACTATGCAACTTAATCTCCACCATTCATCATCATAACCGAATGCACTACTCTTTTGTGATCTTGTTGGGAAATTTGAAAACTTTTTCCACAAATAGCCCCCAACACATTATAAAGAACACTTTCATACAGACCATTCTCAATCAAAGCACACAATTTCCTTTTTCTCTTCACAACAAGACCGAACATCACTCCAAACACAGCCCCCAACTATCTCTTATTCACACACATATTCAATGGCCTCTTCAAGATCAAGGAGAAGACCAGGGAAGGAACAAATGGTGACAGAACCTCCATCCTATGACACAAAAAGGTTCAAATCCCAATTTCATGAAGCAAGATACAATAGACTCATGAAAACAAAGATTGTCATCCCTGAAATGGGGTTCGAACTAAAGGAAGGAGAATACCCCATTATGCGACAAATCACCAAGGAAAGAAGATGGGATCTTTTATGCCGTCCTCTCACTGATATTAGTGCTGTGATGATAAGGGAATTCTATGCCAATGCAGTTAAAGAAAACGAAAACAGCCCATCGTACAAAAGCTATGTCAGAGGTGTTGAAGTAGACTTTAGCCCACCATCAATCACAAGAGCTCTAAAGTTGAGAACCATAACTTACGATGAGCTTAGCTATGAAGACAGACTGCGTGGTGATAATGATCCTGATGAAATATTGGAGGGATTATGCATTGAAGGAAGAGACTGGGAAAGAGACTCACAGGGAGCCCCGAGTTGTCTGAAGAGACTTGATCTCAGACCTGAGGCAAAGGGGGTGGTATGAAGTGGTAAGGGTATCAATACTCCCCACTGCAAATACCTCATCAGTCATAATCAAGAGAGCTCTCCTGACATACTGCATCCTACATGGTGGGGAAATTGACCTTGCCCAACTCATAGCAGATAGCATCCAGGAGATGGCTGAAGACACAACTAAATCAGGTAGACTTGGACACCCAAGCACAATCCTGAGATTGTGTAACAGGGCTCAAGTGCTCTTCGAGGATGAAGATACAGAAAAGGTGAAAGGAACCAGAGGAATTACAAAGAGAAAAATGGAAGGTCTTAATGAAGAAGAGGAGGAAGATCAAGAAGAAGAAAGAGCTCACAGAAGAAGAAGATCACATAGGAGGGACGAACAAGCTCAGGGTATCATAGATATGAGTCAATTGCAGGAAGTCCTTAATGAAATATCACAACAGAATGTGAAGGCACAAGAGCAATATTCAAGGCAACAGGAACTCTATCTGCAACAACAAGAGCAATATCTAGAGCACCGGGAACAATATTCGAAGGACAGGGAGCAAAATGAAGCTTGGCAGCACAGAATGGAGGAAAGATTGGAGAGCTGGCAGCAACAATCAATAGCCCAACAGCAAGAATTCCAAGCAAATATTCTTGAAGGGCAGAAGGAACAAACAGCAAATCTTAAGGAATCATATGACAAAATGTTTCTAACTCAAGCCAAATATGGGGAATATACTCACAACCTGTACCAGTGGAAGAATATTCATCACACCATTGGAGAGATTAGATATGTGCAACAGACAAGGAGTAATGAAGATATGCAAGCAAGGTTGGAGTACTTAACCCGATGCATGCCAGTACAAAATCCACAAATCAAATCATTTGAGCAATGCCATGAACTTAGAGACCACCAGGTGGAAAAGTCTCGCCGCTTCACCCAGACAACAATGCGAAGATTAGAAGAAGTCGGGCTCTCTGGCCTCACAGATCCTGAATGGGATAGAAGATGTCCTCGTGAAGAAGCTCAAGATTATACACAGACAAGGAAGAAGAGGAAGGGAGAATCCAGCAAATCCAAAAGAATGGAAATGCCTGACAAATAGAAGTGGTGAAACTCCTTTTCTTACTTTTACTTAAATAAGGAAGATGCATGTCTGAAACATGATATGCCTCCAATTGCTTCATGGTTTACTATTTCTTTTGTTTACAAGTAGAAGTAGTTAAGAATAGAACATCTGCATAATAATTGTCATCACTCATTAACTTGAATACTTTGTTTTGTTTTCCCTTGCTGTTTGAATAAAAGAAAGATGTTTGATTTAGAAAAGTAATTGTTCAATGTTGCAAAAGTTAGAATGAAGTTAGTGGTGGTGTGTGTTTGATTCAATTATTAGCTCATGGAATAAATGTTGCAGAATGACTTGTTTCTTAAAGCTT
Organism: Arachis ipaensis; assembly: GCF_059453495.1. Taxonomy (NCBI): domain Eukaryota; kingdom Viridiplantae; phylum Streptophyta; class Magnoliopsida; order Fabales; family Fabaceae; genus Arachis; species Arachis ipaensis. The sequence goes on along the minus strand of NC_142439.1, from coordinate 62,721,519 downwards.
AAGCTAGTTTGCTGCTATGATCCTTCAAAATAATGAAAGCCCTTGAAAATAAACCAAAACAGAAAGAAAAAGAAAGAAGAAAAGCCAAAAGTTGGCAAAGAAACAAACAATAAGGCTAGACACCAATAGCTTGGACCCTAGGACATATGCCTGTGGTGTTTATGTACTAGGATATGCTTGGACAAGTAGGTTCTAAGGAGTATCTTAAAACTTGGCAACTTAGATCAACTGATTTGGGATTGTCAACTGAAAGTCCACAATAAAGAGCAACCTAGCTACAAAACATTTAGTAATCCAAAGAGATGCTGGGCATCAATGATCCTAGGAAGAAAAAGGTGAGCCATGTGTCTGTGGTGAAAAAAAATGTTGAGTGAAAATAAGCCAAAGGCTACTGCAACATTTGACACCAAGCCTCTAATAGATAATAAGCTCTGAAATGCAAAAGAAAGCAGAAAAAAAACTAACAAGGGAATTAAGCAAAAGGGTAAGGAATCATAGCAGCAACCTTGGTGAACCCTTAAGGAAGCATGGTTATTTTGACAGCAAGTAATAAATGAGCTATTGTTGATCTGCATAAAACCCCATAAACAAAATTCAACTATTTGCCTAATAAGGACATGCATGCTTATCTACTTCATTCTATCTTCTCTTATGTTTAAGTGCTTGCTTGGGGACAAGCAAGTTTTAAGTTTGGTGTTGTGATGACATGTCATCTTAGCCTAGTTTCACTAGCATTTTTCTTTGATTTTAGTAGGTTTTATGCACTTTCTTGCATTCTAAGTAAGTAATTTGGAATAAAAATGCATGACTTCCGTGAATCAAACAACCACCATATAATGGAGGCAAAATCATGAGGTTGAAGCTAAATTTAATTGATAATTAATTGATTTATAAACCTTGTGAATTTTGTGATACTTTGATTGGTTGTTTTGATTACTTGCAGGTGAAGAAAGAAAGAAAAGAAGAAAAGCGTGGCACAAGAAGTGTGCCCAAGGAAGCAAGAAGCGTGCCAAAAGGAAAGAAAAAGCTTTGATCACATTGAGGAAGAAAGGGAAGCTAAGTTGAAAAATCTAACTGAGCTTCACAAGGGATGGAAGGAGAAGGAAGCTACAAAGCTAAGTTAAAATAGTTAACTTAGCACTAAAGAAAGCAAGGAATGGGTGAAAAGCTAAGTTAACTAAGTTAACTTTATCGGGGACCTCCTCAAATTAATTCAAGATGAAATTCCATGAGTGAAGCCACCAAGATTCGAACCAAGGACCAAGGAGAAGGCAAGGAACGCTCCTCACAAAAGAATTCAAGAAGAAATAGCTAGAATGCTTCCTCCATGGTTCGAACTTGGAACCACACGCTACTCCTTGCAAGGGAATTTGAGAATAAATAGCTAGAATGCTTCCTCCAGGACTTGAACTTGGGTATTCTTTGAAACATAAGGAAGGAGTGCCACCAAGCTTGCAAGGAAATACAAGGAAAATAGCTTTATTGCTTCCTCCAAGTTTCGAACTTGGGTATTCTTGGAAACTTAAGGAGGAGTGCCCACTCATCCAAGGAAATTAGCTCCAAAGGTGTCCTCCACTTGCTCCCACCAGGATTTGAACCTGGGACCTTGAGGCCAAGGGCAAGGCGCTACAAGGAAGCTCAGTTGGATTTTCCAACTGAGCATTGCTTCTCCCATTCTTCCCCACACTATGACACGGCCAAAGCACACCAAGGGGGCCGTGACAAGCATTTTGGCGCACCAAGGAGGAAGTCTTGCGCATTATGACATGGTCTAAAGCTAAGTTGGATTTTCCAACTTAGCTCTAAGGCAATTGGCACTCAAACAAGGCTGGGCGCACCAATTTTGGCACACATGGGCAGCATGCTTGAAAGCTAAGTTGGATTTTCCAACTGAGCTTTCCCCTGGGAGATGCAACTTGGGCTGAAAATAAAATTAAAACTCCAACTTAATTCATTTCTTCACCAAATCAAAAGCCCATCCAAATTCCAAAATCCAAGAATAGAAAGTGTATAAATAGGAGTTAGTTTGATGTAATTGGAGAGCTACTTTTTACTTTGAATTTTTCCTTTTAATTGTCATTTTTATTTTTGAGCTTTTACTTTGAATTTCCTGGGAGAATTGAGAAGGGGAATTGATCTCTCTTCTTCTTGGTTCTTGCTTGAGCACTCTTTTATTTTCTTGCTTTGGATCTTGGGTGAAGAATTGAAGAACTTCTGTTTCAATCTCACCTTGAGATCTCTTGTTTACTTTCTCTGCATAATTGAATTTCAATTTCTGTTTACTGCATCTTCTTCTACTCTTCTGCAATTTAATTCTGCTATTTACTTTTCAGTTTCTTTTGCAATTGTTGTTGTTGGATCAAGGAAGGATTTGAGATCTAGACTTGTTATCTAGTCTCTTCCACCCTGAGATCTTCAATCTCTTTTACTTTGCTGCAAATTAAGCACTGCCTTTCTGTCTTTATAATTCTCAAAGCACTTTTACTCTTCTGTTTGAGATCCATTCCAATTTAATTCATCTTTTACTTTGCTGTTTGATGCAATTTAATTCTACTTGTTTAATTTCTGCAATTCCAACTCCCAATCCCTTTTACAATTCAAGCAATTTACATTTCTTGCACTTTAAGATTCAGTCATTTACATTTCTTGCAATCTAAGTTTCTGCAATTTACTTTACTTGTTCTTTAAGATTCAGCACATTTACTTTCCTGCTCTTTCATTTACTGTAATTCACCCTTCCCCTTTTACAATTCATGCAATTTAGTTTCTGCAAAGCACAAACCACTCAACCAATACTTGATTCGCTTGACTAAATCAACCACTAAACTAAAATTGCTCAATCCTTCAATCCCTGTGGGATCGACCTCACTCATGTGAGTTATTATTACTTGATGCGACCCGGTACACTTGCCGGTGAGTTTTGTGTTGGATCGTTTTCCACACATCAAGGACACCTAAAGGTGAGCCTTAATAGCCTCATCTTTGGCAAGCACCTCCGGTTTTTTTTCACAGTTTTTTTCCAGATTTTTTTTTCCGGTTCTTTTTTTTTTTTTTTTTTTTTTTACGTTCTGCTGACCCTCGTTCTTTAAATGACGCTATCCCGAGGAGGACACCGAAAGGCGAGCCGTAATGGCCTCATCTTTGGCAAGCTCCTCCGATTTTTTTCACAGTTTTTTTCCAGATTTTTTTTTTTTTTTTTTTTTTTACCTTCCGCTGACCCTCGTTCTTTAAATGACGCTATCCCGAGGAGGACACCTAAAGGTGAGCCTTAATGGCCTCATCTTTAGCAAGCTCCTCCGATTTTTTTCACAGTTTTCTTCCAGATTTTTTTTTTCCGGTTTTTTTTTTTTTTTTTTTTTTTACCTTCCGCTGACCCTCGTTCTTTAAATGACGCTATCCCGAGGAGGACACCTAAAGGCGAGCCGTAATGGCCTCATCTTTGGCAAGCTCCTCAGGTTTTTTTCACAGTTTTTTTCCAGATTTTTTTTTTTTTTTTTTTTTTACGTTCTGCTGAACCTCGTTCTTTAAATGACGCTATCCCGAGGAGGACACCTAAAGGTGAGCCGTAATAGCCTCATCTTTGGCAAGCTCCTCCGGTTTTTTTTCACAGTTTTTTTTCCAGATTTTTTTTTCGGTTTTTTTTTTTTTTTTTTTTTTTTTTTTTTTTTTTTTTTTTTTTTTTTTTTTTTTTTTTTTTTTACGTTCTGCTGACCCTCGTTCTTTAAATGACGCTATCCCGAGGAGGACACCGAAAGGCGAGCCGTAATGGTCTCATCTTTGGCAAGCTCCTTGATGACAAGTCATCATATACCCTTTTTTAATAGTCTTTTCCTTCATTTTCATTTGGTTTTATACACTTTCTTGTACTCTAAGTAAGTAATTTGGAATGGAATTGCATTACTTCTCTTAATCAAACAACCACCATATAATTGATACTAAATCATGAGGTTTAGGCCAAATTTAATTGCATTTTTATGATTTGTAAACCTTGTGAATTTGGTGATACTTTGATTGGTTGTTTTGATTAATTGTAGGTGAAGAAAAGAAGAAAAGAAGAAAGCGTGGCCTAAGAAGTGTGGCTCAAAGAAGAAAAAGTTGGCCAAGAAAAGAGGAAGTGTGGTGCAACAAAACCATGAAGCTCCCTCCAAAGCTCACTAAGTGAGCGCTACACTTATCCTCAAGGGACCAAGGCATAAAGCTCAGCTCACTTTGTGAGCTGAGCACAACATGAAGGCAAAAAAATAAGGAAAAGAAGACCAAGCTCAGCTCACAAAGTGAGCATTATCGAGAGCGCTAAGGAAGAAATTCAAAGAAAAATGATTTGCAAATGCATGCTCCAAGGCTTGAACCCATGACCCAAGGGAGAGTGTGGAGCGCTCCTTGCAAGGAAAATAAGCCAAAATTGGCCAAAATGCTACCAGCAAGTCTCGAACACGGAGGCTTCAGCAAGGAAGGTGCACTCCCAGCACCACTGGAGCGCTACCTTGAAAGATGTCTAAGACTTGGCACGCGAAATATTTTAAGGGATCAAGGCGCACAATTTGGCACTAGCGCTCAGCTCACAAAGTGAGCTGAGTTCTCCCCTGATGCACCCCAAGACAGCAGCACGCTATCAATGCTTGCCCACACTAAGTGTCAAAGCTCAGCTCACTTTGTGAGCTGAGCACTCCCCTGGAAGCATATTACCCATGGGCTGAAAATTCAACCAAAAGTCCAATTTAATTCAAATCTTCACCAAATCAAAAGCCCATCCAAATTCCAATATCCAAGAATAGAAAGTGTATAAATAGGAGTTAGTTTGATGTAATTAGGGAGCTGAATTTTACTTTTGAATTTTCCTTTCATTTTCATTTTGAGCTTTTAGTTTTGAATTTAGATTTCAGAGAACTTGGGAGGAGAATTGATCTCTCTTCTTCTTGGTTCTTGCTTGAACACTCTTTAATTTTCTTGCTTTGGATCTTTGGTGGAGAATTGAAGAAATTCTGTTTCAATCTCACCTTGAGATCCCTTGTTTATTTTCTTTCTGCATAATTGAGTTTGAATTTCTGTCTACTGCTTCTTCATCTACTTTGTTTCTGCAATTTACTTTTCTTTGTTTCTTTTGCAATTGCTCTTGTTGGATCAAGGAAGGATTTGAGATCTAGACTTGTTATCTAGTCTCTTCCACTCCTGAGATCTCAACCCCTTTTAATTTGCTGCACTTAAGCACTGCTTCCTAGTTCTTTAAATTCTCAAGTCATTTTACTTTTCTGTTAAGATCTACTTCACTGCGCTTCAATTTTCTCTTTTATGTTTAATGCCATTTACTTGTTTCTTGTTTAATTCCTGCAAGTCCACGTCCCAATCCCTTTTATGATTCAAGCAATTTACATTTCTTGCACTTTAAGCTTCTGTTATTTACATTTCTTGCAAGTTAAGTTTCTGCACCTTATTTTACATGCTCTTTAAGATTCAGTATCTTTATTTTCCTGCTCTTTAGTTTACTGCAATTTTCCCTTTCCCTTTTACATTCTAAGCAGTTTAGTTTCTGTTAATCACAAACACTCAACCAATACTTGATTCGCTTGACTAAATCAACCACTAAACTAAAATTGCTCAATCCTTCAATCCCTGTGGGATCGACCTCACTCATGTGAGTTATTATTACTTGATGCGACCCGGTACACTTGCCGGTTAGATTTGTGTGTTTTGGTGGTTAATTTATTTTTCACCAAAATACTCATCAAGTTTTTGGCGCCGTTGCCGGGGATTGATTAAATTGACAATGATTAAGTGAGGTGGTGGTCTAGATCAAGCATTTTCTTTATTTTTGTTCTCTGTTATAGATTGAAACCAAGGTGTTTGAGTTTTTGCCTCACTAAGAAATTCTCATCTCTGATATGAGTAATTTCAATTTTCAATGGTGTTGTGTTTTCCAAAATTCAAATGGAGTTCAACTCATCTTATGATCAAAAAAATTTTATGGGATGTTACCCACCATCACCAATTTCCAATGATGGCTGGGAATATCACCAACAAATTACAGATCCTGAGCACTCCAATTCATGGAGATTTGCTTCAGAGACACAAGATGAGCAAGAGAATCATATGGGATACTTCCCACCACCACAAAATAATTCAAGTCATTATTCTAACGGTGGCTGGGAGTATCACCAAGGAATGAAAGAGCATCCATCCTCACGTCCCAGTTTCTCATTTAAAAGTTCTTCATCACTTGATTATGCCTCAACACAAAGTTTCCTCCAAAATCCATACAAGTCATCCCATCAATCACACAACTCATTCCACACCCCTCAACACAACTTCACCACAACACATTCACGTCACAAAAATTACTCTCAGCCTTCATCTCTTGAATTAGCAGTTGAGGATTACCTTCAATGGTCCAAAGAACCCTTAGAAAGCCAATGCCAAGCCATTGAAATACATAGAAAACTCGTGGAAAGATACACACAACCCCAATCCTGGAAAGAAACCATCCTCAAGAAGATGAATGGGCCCTTAGAGCAAACAAAGAGGAACTTAGAACCATCAAACAGTAAGGATGAAGACCAATTTGTGAGTGAGGAAGTGGAAAAGCAAGATGAGGAAGCCTTTGTGTCAAGTAAAATTTCAATAGAAAAGGAGGTTGTGGAGGCGTTTGAACATGTGGCTTCATATTCACAGAAGCTAATTGAGGTGATAGAGGAACCTGAAACTTCACTCCCAAAGGAATTAGTGGAAAATCATGAAGAAGAAATGGAGAAAGATACTCAAGAGAAGTCACACTCAACTGAAGCAGAGAAGTGCAAAGAGGAAAAGCCCATGGAACCTCCAATGCAAGAAGCTCTTAATGAAGAAATCACTCCAACAACCACACAACCACCAAAACTTGGACTCAAGGAAGTGAAGGCAATTAACAAAAGCACCGAGAAGAGGATTGTGACCAAGCTACAAAGGACAACATTCAAGAGAAGGTCAACTGCAAACAATCCTTCCCCTGAACTAGCAAGCAAGCTCAATCAAGCTATGTACAAAAGGAGGCTTGCTGAGAAGAGAATAAGAAAGGGGACAACAGCTGAAACATTCCCCCCCTTGAGGTCATTCCTCTTAACCAACTGGAAGAAGAGGAAGAAAGTGAAGAACAACATGTCAAGCTAGTGACAATAAAGAAGCGCTTGTTGGGAGGCAACCCAACCTGAGGTAATTTTCTCTTCATAGCTAATTTAATAAAAGAGTTGAGTAGATTTCTCAGTATTGCAAAGAGCTAAGTTTGGTGTTGCACACCAAAATAATTAAGGGGTGAATGTTGGATGCTAAGTTTGGTGTTCCACCAAAAATTTCATTAAGAACATATTGCACCCTCAACATGATCAGTATTGGCTCTAAACCATCAGAGAAACTGCTTAACAATTGTCATGTTTCTAGTTTTTAGTTGTTTTCTAGTTCATAGTTTGTTTTCTAGTCCATAGTTTATCTCCTTAATAAAAGTACTTGATGTTTCATGCATGTATTTATTCTGCTACATATAGAAGTAGGCAAGGAACTAAGTTTGGTGTTCCCACACCAACTTAGGTTCACAGAATCACAAGCATACATGCATGCTAACTACCTCTCAAGTGCTTGGGGAACAAGCAACTTTCAATATCTTTTGTAGGAAGTCATTCAATCTCTTGGAGGAAAAGGTACATCATCATGGACAGAGGAAGGACATGGAACCCAACAATGATGATGACACAGATGAAACAAACAGACTCCAAGAGGTTGTATTGTTCTCTGACTGATTCTAGTTCAAATATGTTAATTGAAAGTGCAAATGTCCCCTGTTGATTAGTATCTTTCTAGATTCATTTACTGTCTGCAAGTTTGTTTGTTTTCATGCTGTTATGGCTTACTAGTCTAAGTGCTTGATTCACTTTCATCTTACTTGAATTATATGCTTTGTTCCTCATGCTTGAATAAAAGAAAAATAACTGTGAAATAGAGAAAGAGTAAAAGTCTGGTATGATATGAGACAAAATAAGATTATGTGGTGGTATGTGCTGGTTCATTAGGTGATTTATAAATAAGGCTGAATGCTGGCATGACTTTGTGATATAAACTTGAGTTACATTTCATGAGACTTGACAAATGAAAAAGGTCCAAAATGAAAGAAAAAAATGCAAAAGAAAGAAGCAAAAAAAAAAAAAAAAAGAAATACACAAGGCTAGGCACCAATGGCTGCAAATTTGGATAAATGCCTGTGATGTTCTTGTACAAAGATAAGCTTGGATAACTAGGTTCTAAGGGGTGCTTCATCACCCGGTAACTTGGGTTAACTAACCCGGGATTGCCAACCGAAAGTCCACCATCAAGAGCTACTTTGAGACAAAGCATTTAGTAACCCAAAGAGGTGCTGGGCATCAATTTCCAAAGAACAAACAGAGATGAACAAAATAAGCTAAATGCCTGTGATGTGTGTGTGCTAAGGAGAGGCTTGAGCAAGTAAGCCCATAGGGGTGTTTCAACACCTAGCATCTTGAACCAACTGGGGCGGGAATGTTGGCTGAAAGCTTACTCTAAAAAGTTGCCTTACCACATAGCATTAAGCCTCAGCCAAGAAAAAAATCCCAAGCAATAACAAGTCTCATTTTTTGTGTAATTCAAGTAAGGATCCAAAGGAATGTTGATGTCTCAGCCCCAGAATAAAAATCCCTAAGATACCATGCATAAAAATCCCATTTACCAGTATTCAATGTCTTCTAATAAAAGGCTTATACGCTTCTCTGCTTCTAGTAATTTTCCTTATGTTTTACTGCTTGCTTGGGGACAAGTAAGTTTTAAGTTTGGTGTTGTGATGACAAGTCATCATATACCCTTTTTTAATAGTCTTTTCCTTCATTTTCATTTGGTTTTATACACTTTCTTGTACTCTAAGTAAGTAATTTGGAATGGAATTGCATTACTTCTCTTAATCAAACAACCACCATATAATTGATACTAAATCATGAGGTTTAGGCCAAATTTAATTGCATTTTTATGATTTGTAAACCTTGTGAATTTGGTGATACTTTGATTGGTTGTTTTGATTAATTGTAGGTGAAGAAAAGAAGAAAAGAAGAAAGCGTGGCCTAAGAAGTGTGGCTCAAAGAAGAAAAAGTTGGCCAAGAAAAGAGGAAGTGTGGTGCAACAAAACCATGAAGCTCCCTCCAAAGCTCACTAAGTGAGCGCTACACTTATCCTCAAGGGACCAAGGCATAAAGCTCAGCTCACTTTGTGAGCTGAGCACAACATGAAGGCAAAAAAATAAGGAAAAGAAGACCAAGCTCAGCTCACAAAGTGAGCATTATCGAGAGCGCTAAGGAAGAAATTCAAAGAAAAATGATTTGCAAATGCATGCTCCAAGGCTTGAACCCATGACCCAAGGGAGAGTGTGGAGCGCTCCTTGCAAGGAAAATAAGCCAAAATTGGCCAAAATGCTACCAGCAAGTCTCGAACACGGAGGCTTCAGCAAGGAAGGTGCACTCCCAGCACCACTGGAGCGCTACCTTGAAAGATGTCTAAGACTTGGCACGCGAAATATTTTAAGGGATCAAGGCGCACAATTTGGCACTAGCGCTCAGCTCACAAAGTGAGCTGAGTTCTCCCCTGATGCACCCCAAGACAGCAGCACGCTATCAATGCTTGCCCACACTAAGTGTCAAAGCTCAGCTCACTTTGTGAGCTGAGCACTCCCCTGGAAGCATATTACCCATGGGCTGAAAATTCAACCAAAAGTCCAATTTAATTCAAATCTTCACCAAATCAAAAGCCCATCCAAATTCCAATATCCAAGAATAGAAAGTGTATAAATAGGAGTTAGTTTGATGTAATTAGGGAGCTGAATTTTACTTTTGAATTTTCCTTTCATTTTCATTTTGAGCTTTTAGTTTTGAATTTAGATTTCAGAGAACTTGGGAGGAGAATTGATCTCTCTTCTTCTTGGTTCTTGCTTGAACACTCTTTAATTTTCTTGCTTTGGATCTTTGGTGGAGAATTGAAGAAATTCTGTTTCAATCTCACCTTGAGATCCCTTGTTTATTTTCTTTCTGCATAATTGAGTTTGAATTTCTGTCTACTGCTTCTTCATCTACTTTGTTTCTGCAATTTACTTTTCTTTGTTTCTTTTGCAATTGCTCTTGTTGGATCAAGGAAGGATTTGAGATCTAGACTTGTTATCTAGTCTCTTCCACTCCTGAGATCTCAACCCCTTTTAATTTGCTGCACTTAAGCACTGCTTCCTAGTTCTTTAAATTCTCAAGTCATTTTACTTTTCTGTTAAGATCTACTTCACTGCGCTTCAATTTTCTCTTTTATGTTTAATGCCATTTACTTGTTTCTTGTTTAATTCCTGCAAGTCCACGTCCCAATCCCTTTTATGATTCAAGCAATTTACATTTCTTGCACTTTAAGCTTCTGTTATTTACATTTCTTGCAAGTTAAGTTTCTGCACCTTATTTTACATGCTCTTTAAGATTCAGTATCTTTATTTTCCTGCTCTTTAGTTTACTGCAATTTTCCCTTTCCCTTTTACATTCTAAGCAGTTTAGTTTCTGTTAATCACAAACACTCAACCAATACTTGATTCGCTTGACTAAATCAACCACTAAACTAAAATTGCTCAATCCTTCAATCCCTGTGGGATCGACCTCACTCATGTGAGTTATTATTACTTGATGCGACCCGGTACACTTGCCGGTTAGATTTGTGTGTTTTGGTGGTTAATTTATTTTTCACCAAAATACTCATCACTCCTCCGGTTTTTTTCACAGTTTTTTTCCAGATTTTTTTCCGGTTTTTTTTCAGATTTTTTTTTCCGGTTTTTTTTTTTTTTTTTTTTTTTACCTTCCGCTGACCCTCGTTCTTTAAATGACGCTCTCCCGAAGAGGACACCTAAAGGTGAGCCTTAATGGCCTCATCTTTGGCAAGCTCCTCCGATTTTTTTCACAGTTTTTTTCCAGATTTTTTTTTCCGGTTTTTTTTTTTTACGTTCTGCTGACCCTCGTTCTTTAAATGACGCTATCCCGAGGAGGACACCTAAAGGCGAGCCATAATGGCCTCATCTTTGGCAAGCTCCTCCGGTTTTTTTCACAGTTTTTTTCCAGATTTTTTTTTTTTTTTTAACGTTCTGCTGACCCTCGTTCTTTAAATGACGTTATCCCGAGGAGGACACCTAAAGGTGAGCCGTAATGGCCTCATCTTTGGCAAGCTCCTCCGGTTTTTTTCCCAGTTTTTTTTTTCCCGGGTTTTTTTTTTTTTTTTTTTTTTAATGTTCTGCTGACACTCGTTCTTTAAATGACGCTATCCCGAGGAGGACACCTAAAGGCGAGCCGTAATGGCCTCATCTTTGGCAAGCTCCTCCGGTTTTTTTTCACAGTTTTTTTTCCAGATTTTTTTTTCGATTTTTTTTTTTTTAACGTTCTGCTGACCCTCGTTCTTTAAATGACGCTATCCCGAGGAGGACACCGAAAGGCGAGCCGTAATGGTCTCATCTTTGGCAAGCTCCTCCGGTTTTTTTCACAGTTTTTTTCCAGATTTTTTCTCCGGTTTTTTTTCAGATTTTTTTTTCCGGTTTTTTTTTTTTTTTTTTTTTTTTTTTTTTTTTTTTTTTTTTTTTTTTTTTTTTTTTTTTTTTTTTTTTTTTTTTTTTTACCTTCCGCTGACCCTCGTTCTTTAAATGACGCTATCCCGAGGAGGACACCTAAAGGTGAGCCTTAATAGCCTCATCTTTGGCAAGCTCCTCCGGTTTTTTTTCACAGTTTTTTTCCAGATTTCTTTTTCCGGTTTTTTTTTTTTTTTTTTTTTTTTTTTTTTTTTTACGTTCTGCTGACCCTCGTTCTTTAAATGACGATGTCCCGAGGAGGACACCGAAAGGCGAGCCGTAATGGCCTCATCTTTGGCAAGCTCCTCCGATTTTTTTCACAGTTTTTTTCCAGATTTTTTTTTTTTTTTTTTTAACTTCCGCTGACCCTCGTTCTTTAAATGACGCTCTCCCGAGGAGGACACCTAAAGGTGAGCCTTAATGGCCTCATCTTTGGCAAGCTCCTCCGATTTTTTTCACAGTTTTTTTCCAGATTTTTTTTTTTTTTTTTTTTTTAACCTTCCGCTGACCCTCGTTCTTTAAATGACGCTATCCCGAGGAAGACACCTAAAGGCGAGCCGTACTGGCCTCATCTTTGGCAAGCTCCCCAGTTTTTTTTCATAGTTTTTTTCCAGATTTTTTTTTCCGGTTTTTTTTTTTTTTTTTTTTTTTTTTTTTTTTTTTTTTTTTTACCTTCCGCTGACCCTCGTTCTTTAAATGACGCTCTCCCGAGGAGGACACCTAAAGGTGAGCCTTAATGGCCTCATCTTTGGCAAGCTCCTCCGGTTTTTTTCCCAGTTTTTTTTTTCCGGGTTTTTTTTTTTTTTTTTTTTTTTTTTTTTTTTTTTTATGTTCTGCTGACCCTCGTTCTTTAAATGACGCTATCCCGAGGAGGACACCTAAAGGCGAGCCGTAATGGCCTCATCTTTGGCAAGCTCCTCCGGTTTTTTTTCACAGTTTTTTTTCCAGATTTTTTTTTCGATTTTTTTTTTTAACGTTCTGCTGACCCTCGTTCTTTAAATGACGCTATCCCGAGGAGGACACCGAAAGGCGAGCCGTAATGGTCTCATCTTTGGCAAGCTCCTCCGGTTTTTTTCACAGTTTTTTTCCAGATTTTTTTTCCGGTTTTTTTTCAGATTTTTTTTTCCGGTTTTTTTTTTTTTTTTTTTTTACCTTCCGCTGACCCTCGTTCTTTAAATGACGCTATCCCGAGGAGGACACCTAAAGGTGAGCCTTAATAGCCTCATCTTTGGCAAGCTCTTCCGGTTTTTTTTCACAGTTTTTTTCCAGATTTCTTTTTCCGGTTTTTTTTTTTTTTTTTTTTTTTATTACGTTCTGCTGACCCTCGTTCTTTAAATGACGCTATCCCGAGGAGGACACCGAAAGGCGAGCCGTAATGGCCTCATCTTTGGCAAGCTCCTCCGATTTTTTTCACAGTTTTTTTCCAGATTTTTTTTTTTTACCTTCCGCTGACCCTCGTTCTTTAAATGACGCTCTCCCGAGGAGGACACCTAAAGGTGAGCCTTAATGGCCTCATCTTTAGCAAGCTCCTCCGATTTTTTTCACAGTTTTTTTCCAGATTTTTTTTTCCGTTTTTTTTTTTTTTTTACCTTCCGCTGACCCTCGTTCTTTAAATGACGCTATCCCGAGGAGGACACCTAAAGGCGAGCCGTAATGGCCTCATCTTTGGCAAGCTCCTCCGGTTTTTTTCACAGTTTTTTTCCAGATTTTTTTTTTTTTATTACGTTCTGCTGAACCTCGTTCTTTAAATGACGCTATCCCGAGGAGGACACCTAAAGGTGAGCCGTAATAGCCTCATCTTTGGCAAGCTCCTCCGGTTTTTTTTCACAGTTTTTTTTCCAGATTTTTTTTCGGTTTTTTTTTTTTTTTTTTTTTTTTACGTTCTGCTGACCCTCGTTCTTTAAATGTCGCTATCCCGAGGAGGACACCGAAAGGCGAGCCGTAATGGTCTCATCTTTGGCAAGCTCCGCCGGTTTTTTTAACAGTTTTTTTCCAGATTTTTTTTCCGGTTTTTTTTTAGATTTTTTTTTCCGGTTTTTTTTTTTTTTTTTTTTTTACCTTCCGCTGACCCTCGTTCTTTAAATGACGCTCTCCCGAGGAGGACACCTAAAGGTGAGCCTTAATGGCCTCATCTTTGGCAAGCTCCTCCGATTTTTTTCACAGTTTTTTTCCAGATTTTTTTTTCCGGTTTTTTTTTTTTTTTTTTTTTTTTTTTTTTTTTTTTTTTTTTTTTTTTTTTTTTTTTTTTTTTTTTTTTTTTTTACGTTCTGCTGACCCTCGTTCTTTAAATGACGCTATCCCGAGGAGGACACCTAAAGGCGAGCCAAAATGGCTTCATCTTTGGCAAGCTCCTCCGGTTTTTTTCACAGTTTTTTTCCAGATTTTTTTTTTTTTTTTTTTTTTTTTTTTAACGTTCTGCTGACCCTCGTTCTTTAAATGACGTTATCCCGAGGAGGACACCTAAAGGTGAGCCGTAATGGCCTCATCTTTGGCAAGCTCCTCCGGTTTTTTTCACAGTTTATTTTCCAGATTTTTTTTCCGGTTTTTTTGTTTTTTTTTTTATTTTACGTTCTGCAGACCCTGGTTCTTTAAATTACGCTATCCCGAGGAGGACACCTAAAGGCGAGCCGTAATGGCCTCATCTTTGGCAAGCTCCTCCGGTTTTTTTCACAGTTTTTTTTCCAGATTTTTTTTTCGGTTTTTTTTTTTTTTTTTTTTTTTTTTTTTTTTTTTTTTTTTTTTTTTTTTTTTTTTACGTTCTGCTGACCCTCGTTCTTTAAATGACGCTATCCCGAGGAGGACACCGAAAGGCGAGCCGTAATGGTCTCATCTTTGGCAAGCTCCTCCGGTTTTTTTCACAGTTTTTTTCCAGATTTTTTTCCGGTTTTTTTTCAGATTTTTTTTTCCGGTTTTTTTTTTTTTTTTTTTTTTTACCTTCCGCTGACCCTCGTTCTTTAAATGACGCTCTCCCGAAGAGGACACCTAAAGGTGAGCCTTAATGGCCTCATCTTTGGCAAGCTCCTCCGATTTTTTTCACAGTTTTTTTCCAGATTTTTTTTTCCGGTTTTTTTTTTTTACGTTCTGCTGACCCTCGTTCTTTAAATGACGCTATCCCGAGGAGGACACCTAAAGGCGAGCCATAATGGCCTCATCTTTGGCAAGCTCCTCCGGTTTTTTTCACAGTTTTTTTCCAGATTTTTTTTTTTTTTTAACGTTCTGCTGACCCTCGTTCTTTAAATGACGTTATCCCGAGGAGGACACCTAAAGGTGAGCCGTAATGGCCTTATCTTTGGCAAGCTCCTCCGGTTTTTTTCCCAGTTTTTTTTTCCCGGGTTTTTTTTTTTTTTTTTTTAATGTTCTGCTGACACTCGTTCTTTAAATGACGCTATCCCGAGGAGGACACCTAAAGGCGAGCCGTAATGGCCTCATCTTTGGCAAGCTCCTCCGGTTTTTTTTCACAGTTTTTTTTCCAGATTTTTTTTTCGATTTTTTTTTTTTTAACGTTCTGCTGACCCTCGTTCTTTAAATGACGCTATCCCGAGGAGGACACCGAAAGGCGAGCCGTAATGGTCTCATCTTTGGCAAGCTCCTCCGGTTTTTTTCACAGTTTTTTTCCAGATTTTTTTTCCGGTTTTTTTTCAGATTTTTTTTTCCGGTTTTTTTTTTTTTTTTTTTTTTTTTTTTTTTTTTTTTTTTTTTTAACCTTCCGCTGACCCTCGTTCTTTAAATGACGCTATCCCGAGGAGGACACCTAAAGGTGAGCCTTAATAGCCTCATCTTTGGCAAGCTCCTCCGGTTTTTTTTCACAGTTTTTTTCCAGGTTTCTTTTTCCGTTTTTTTTTTTTTTTTTTTTTTTTTTTTTTTTTTTTTTACGTTCTGCTGACCCTCGTTCTTTAAATGACGATGTCCCGAGGAGGACACCGAAAGGCGAGCCGTAATGGCCTCATCTTTGGCAAGCTCCTCCGATTTTTTTCACAGTTTTTTTCCAGATTTTTTTTTTTTTTTTTTAACTTCCGCTGACCCTCGTTCTTTAAATGACGCTCTCCCGAGGAGGACACCTAAAGGTGAGCCTTAATGGCCTCATCTTTGGCAAGCTCCTCCGATTTTTTTCACAGTTTTTTTCCAGATTTTTTTTTTTTTTTTTTTTTTTAACCTTCCGCTGACCCTCGTTCTTTAAATGACGCTATCCCGAGGAAGACACCTAAAGGCGAGCCGTACTGGCCTCATCTTTGGCAAGCTCCCCAGTTTTTTTTCATAGTTTTTTTCCAGATTTTTTTTTCCGGTTTTTTTTTTTTTTTTTTTTTTTTTTTTTTTTTTTTTACCTTCCGCTGACCCTTGTTCTTTAAATGACGCTCTCCCGAGGAGGACACCTAAAGGTGAGCCTTAATGGCCTCATCTTTGGCAAGCTCCTCCGGTTTTTTTCCCAGTTTTTTTTTTCCGGGTTTTTTTTTTTTTTTTTTTTTTTTTTTTTTTTTTTTTATGTTCTGCTGACCCTCGTTCTTTAAATGACGCTATCCCGAGGAGGACACCTAAAGGCGAGCCGTAATGGCCTCATCTTTGGCAAGCTCCTCCGGTTTTTTTCACAGTTTTTTTCCAGATTTTGTTTTTTTTTTTTTTTTTAACGTTCTGCTGACCCTCGTTCTTTAAATGACGTTATCCCGAGGAAGACACCTAAAGGTGAGCCGTAATGGCCTCATCTTTGGCAAGCTCCTCCGGTTTTTTTCCCAGTTTTTTTTTCCGGGTTTTTTTTTTTTTTTTTTTTTTTTTTTTTTTTTTTTTTAATGTTCTGCTGACCCTCGTTCTTTAAATGACGCTATCCCGAGGAGGACACCTAAAGGCGAGCCGTAATGGCCTCATCTTTGGCAAGCTCCTCCGGTTTTTTTTCACAGTTTTTTTTCCAGATTTTTTTTTCGATTTTTT
>NC_142439.1:62675000-62700000 GCF_059453495.1 Arachis ipaensis | reverse complement strand
TTTTTTTTTTTAACGTTCTGCTGACCCTCGTTCTTTAAATGACGTTATCCCGAGGAGGACACCTAAAGGTGAGCCGTAATGGCCTCATCTTTGGCAAGCTCCTCCGGTTTTTTTCCCAGTTTTTTTTTCCCGGGTTTTTTTTTTTTTTTTTTTTAATGTTCTGCTAACACTCGTTCTTTAAATGACGCTATCCCGAGGAGGACACCTAAAGGCGAGCCGTAATGGCCTCATCTTTGGCAAGCTCCTCCGGTTTTTTTCACAGTTTTTTTCCAGATTTTTTTCCGTTTTTTTTTCAGATTTTTTTTTCCGGTTTTTTTTTTTTTACCTTCCGCTGACCCTCGTTCTTTAAATGACGCTATCCCGAGGAGGACACCTAAAGGTGAGCCTTAATAGCCTCATCTTTGGCAAGCTCCTCCGGTTTTTTTTCACAATTTTTTTCCAGATTTTTTTTTCCGGTTCTTTTTTTTTTTTTTTTTTTTTTTTTTTTTTTTTTTTTTACGTTCTGCTGACCTTCGTTCTTTAAATGACGCTATCCCGAGGAGGACACCGAAAGGCGAGCCGTAATGGCCTCATCTTTGGCAAGCTTTTCCGATTTTTTTCACAGTTTTTTTCCAGATTTTTTTTTTTTTTTTTTTTACCTTCCGCTGACCCTCGTTCTTTAAATGACGCTATCCCGAGGAGGACACCTAAAGGTGAGCCTTAATGGCCTCATCTTTAGCAAGCTCCTCCGATTTTTTTCACAGTTTTTTTCCAGATTTTTTTTTTCCGGTTTTTTTTTTTTTTTTTTTTTTTTACCTTCCGCTGACCCTCGTTCTTTAAATGACGCTATCCCGAGGAGGACACCTAAAGGCGAGTCGTAATGGCCTCATCTTTGGCAAGCTCCTCCGGTTTTTTTCACAGTTTTTTTCCAGATTTTTTTTTTTTTATTACGTTCTGCTGAACCTCGTTCTTTAAATGACGCTATCCCGAGGAGGACACCTAAAGGTGAGCCGTAATAGCCTCATCTTTGGCAAGCTCCTCCGGTTTTTTTTCACAGTTTTTTTTCCAGATTTTTTTTTCGGTTTTTTTTTTTTTTTTTTTTTTTTTTTTTTTTTTTTTTTTTTTTTTTTTTTTTACGTTCTGCTGACCCTCGTTCTTTAAATGACGCTATCCCGAGGAGGACACCGAAAGGCGAGCCGTAATGGTCTCATCTTTGGCAAGCTCCGCCGGTTTTTTTCACAGTTTTTTTCCAGATTTTTTTTCCGGTTTTTTTTCAGATTTTTTTTTCCGGTTTTTTTTTTTTTTTTTTTTTTACCTTCCGCTGACCCTCGTTCTTTAAATGACGCTCTCCCGAGGAGGACACCTAAAGGTGAGCCTTAATGGCCTCATCTTTGGCAAGCTCCTCCGATTTTTTTCACAGTTTTTTTCCAGATTTTTTTTTCCGGTTTTTTTTTTTTTTTTTTTTTTTTTTTTTTTTTTTTTTTTTTTTTTTTTTTTTTTTTTTTTTTTACGTTCTGCTGACCCTCGTTCTTTAAATGACGCTATCCCGAAGAGGACACCTAAAGGCGAGCCATAATGGCTTCATCTTTGGCAAGCTCCTCCGGTTTTTTTCACAGTTTTTTTCCAGATTTTTTTTTTTTTTTTTTTTTTTTTTTAACGTTCTGCTGACCCTCGTTCTTTAAATGACGTTATCCCGAGGAGGACACCTAAAGGTGAGCCGTAATGGCCTCATCTTTGGCAAGCTCCTCCGGTTTTTTTCCCAGTTTTTTTTCCGGTTTTTTTTTTTTTTTTTATTACGTTCTGCTGACCCTCGTTCTTTAAATGACGCTATCCCGAGGAGGACACCTAAAGGCGAGCCGTAATGGCCTCATCTTTGGCAAGCTCCTCCGGTTTTTTTCACAGTTTTTTTCCAGATTTTTTTTTTAAACGTTCTGCTGACCCTCGTTCTTTAAATGACGTTATCCCGAGGAGGACACCTAAAGGTGAGCCGTAATGGCCTCATCTTTGGCAAGCTCCTCCGGTTTTTTTCACAGTTTATTTTCCAGATTTTTTTTCCGGTTTTTTTGTTTTTTTTTATTTTACGTTCTGCTGACCCTGGTTCTTTAAATTACGCTATCCCGAGGAGGACACCTAAAGGCGAGCCGTAATGGCCTCATCTTTGGCAAGCTCCTCCGGTTTTTTTCATAGTTTTTTTCCAGATTTTTTTCCAGTTTTTTTGTTTTTTTTTTTTTTTTTTTTTTTTTTTTTTTTAAGTTCTGCTGACCCTCGTTCTTTAAATGACGCTATCCCGAGGAGGAGACCTAAAGGCGAGCCGTAATGGCCTCATCTTTGGCAAGCTCCTCCGGTTTTTTTCACAGTTAATTTTCCAGATTTTTTTTTCCGGTTTTTTTTTTTTTTTTTTTTTGTCTTTTTTTGTTTTTTTTTTTTTTTTACGTTCTGCTGACCCTCGATCTTTAAATGACGCTATCCCGAGGAGGACACCTAAAGGTGAGCCGTAATAGCCTCATCTTTGGCAAGCTCCTCCGGTTTTTTTCACAGTTATTTTTCCATTTTTTTTTTCGGTTTTTTTTTTTTTTTTTTTTTTTTTTTTAACGTTCTGCTGAGCCTCGTTCTTTAAATGACGCTATCCCGAGGAGGACACCGAAAGGCGAGCCGTAATGGCCTCATCTTTGGCAAGATCCTCCGGTTTTTTTCACAGTTTTATTTTCCAGATTTTTTTTCCGGTTTTTTTTTTTTACCTTCCGCTGACCCTCGTTCTTCAAATGACGCAATCCCGAGGAGGACACCTAAAGGCGAGCCGTAATGGCCTCATCTTTGGCAAGCTCCTCCGGTTTTTTTCACAGTTATTTTCCAGATTTTTTTTTTTTTTTTTTTTTTTTTTTTTTTTTTTTTTTTTTTTTACGTTCTGCTGACCCTCGTTCTTTAAATGACGCTATCCCGAGGAGGACACCTAAAGGTGAGCCGTAATAGCCTCATCTTTGGCAAGCTCCTCCGGTTTTTTTCACAGTTTTTTTTCCAGATTTTTTTTTCGATTTTTTTTTTTTTTAACGTTCTGCTGACCCTCGTTCTTTAAATGACGCTATCCCGAGGAGGACACCGAAAGGCGAGCCGTAATGGTCTCATCTTTGGCAAGCTCCTCCGGTTTTTTTCACAGTTTTTTTCCAGATTTTTTTCCGTTTTTTTTTCAGATTTTTTTTCCGATTTTTTTTTTTTTTTACCTTCCGCTGACCCTCGTTCTTTAAATGACGCTATCCCGAGGAGGACACCTAAAGGCGAGCCGTAATGGCCTCATCTTTGGCAAGCTCCTCCGGTTTTTTTCACAGTTTTTTTCCAGATTTTTTTTTTTTTTTTTTTTTTTACGTTCTGCTGAACCTCGTTCTTTAAATGACGCTATCCCGAGGAGGACACCTAAAGGTGAGCCGTAATAGCCTCATCTTTGGCAAGCTCCTCCGGTTTTTTTTCACAGTTTTTTTTCCAGATTTTTTTTTCGGTTTTTTTTTTTTTTTTTTTTTTTTTTTTTTTTTTTTTTTTTTTTTTTACGTTCTGCTGACCCTCGTTCTTTAAATGACGCTATCCCGAGGAGGACACCGAAAGGCGAGCCATAGTGGTCTCATCTTTGGCAAGCTCCTCCGGTTTTTTTCACAGTTTCGTTCCAGATTTTTTTTCCGGTTTTTTTTCAGATTTTTTTTTCCGCTTTTTTTTTTTTTTTTTTTTTTTTTTTTTTTTTTACCTTCCGCTGACCCTCGTTCTTTAAATGACGCTCTCCCGAGGAGGACACCTAAAGGTGAGCCTTAATGGCCTCATCTTTGGCAAGCTCCTCCGATTTTTTTCACAGTTTTTTTCCAGATTTTTTTTTCCGGTTTTTTTTTTTTACGTTCTGCTGACCCTCGTTCTTTAAATGACGCTATCCCGAGGAGGACACCTAAAGGCGAGCCATAATGGCCTCATCTTTGGCAAGCTCCTCCGGTTTTTTTCACAGTTTTTTTCCAGATTTTTTTTTTTTTTTTTTAACGTTCTGCTGACCCTCGTTCTTTAAATGACGTTATCCCGAGGAGGACACCTAAAGGTGAGCCGTAATGGCCTCATCTTTGGCAAGCTCCTCCGGTTTTTTTCCCAGTTTTTTTTTTCCCGGGTTTTTTTTTTTTTTTTTTTTTTTTTTTTTTAATGTTCTGCTGACACTCGTTCTTTAAATGACGCTATCCCGAGGAGGACACCTAAAGGCGAGCCGTAATGGCCTCATCTTTGGCAAGCTCCTCCGGTTATTTTTCACAGTTTTTTTTCCAGATTTTTTTTCGATTTTTTTTTTTTAACGTTCTGCTGACCCGCGTTCTTTAAATGACGCTATCCCGAGGAGGACACCGAAAGGCGAGCCGTAATGGTCTCATCTTTGGCAAGCTCCTCCGGTTTTTTTCACAGTTTTTTTCCAGATTTTTTTTCCGGTTTTTTTTCAGATTTTTTTTTCCGGTTTTTTTTTTTTTTTTTTTTTTTTTTTTTTTTTTTTTTTTTTTTTTTTTTTTTTTTTTTTTTTTTTACCTTCCGCTGACCCTCGTTCTTTAAATGACGCTATCCCGAGGAGGACACCTAAAGGTGAGCCTTAATAGCCTCATCTTTGGCAAGCTCCTCCGGTTTTTTTTCAGAGTTTTTTTCCAGATTTCTTTTTCCGGTTTTTTTTTTTTTTTTTTTTTTTTTTTTTTTTTTTTTTACGTTCTGCTGACCCTCGTTCTTTAAATGACGCTGTCCCGAGGAGGACACCGAAAGGCGAGCCATAATGGCCTCATCTTTGGCAAGCTCCTCCGATTTTTTTCACAGTTTTTTTCCAGATTTTTTTTTTTTTTTTTTTTTTTAACTTCCGCTGACCCTCGTTCTTTAAATGACGCTCTCCCGAGGAGGACACCTAAAGGTGAGCCTTAATGGCCTCATCTTTGGCAAGCTCCTCCGATTTTTTTCACAGTTTTTTTCCAGATTTTTTTTTTTTTTTTTTTTTTTTTTTATAACCTTCCGCTGACCCTCGTTCTTTAAATGACGCTATCCCGAGGAGGACACCTAAAGGCGAGCCGTACTGGCCTCATCTTTGGCAAGCTCCCCAGTTTTTTTTCACAGTTTTTTTCCTGATTTTTTTTTTCCGGTTTTTTTTTTTTTAACGTTCTGCTGACCCTCGTTCTTTAAATGACGCTATCCCGAGGAGGACACCTAAAGGCGAGCCGTAATGGCCTCATCTTTGGCAAGCTCCTCCGGTTTTTTTTTTGTTTTTTTTGTTTTTGTTTTGTTTTTGTTTTTTTTTTTGTTTTTTTTTTTTATTACGTTCTGCTGACCCTCGTTCTTTAAATGACGCTATCCCGAGGAGGACACCGAAAGGCGAGCCGTAATGGCCTCATCTTTGGCAAGCTCCTCCGATTTTTTTCACAGTTTTTTTCCAGATTTTTTTTCCTGTTTTTTTTTTTTTTTTTTTTTTACCTTCCGCTGACCCTCGTTCTTTAAATGACGCTATCCCGAGGAGGACACCTAAAGGCGAGCCGTAATGGCCTCATCTTTGGCAAGCTCCTCCGGTTTTTTTCACAGTTTTTTTCCAGATATTTTTTTTTTTTTTTTTTTACGTTCTGCTGACCCTCGTTCTTTAAATGACGCTATCCCGAGGAGGACACCGAAAGGCGAGCCGTAATGGCCTCATCTTTGGCAAGCTCCTCCGATTTTTTTCACAGTTTTTTTCCAGATTTTTTTCCGGTTTTTCTTCAGATTTTTTTTTCCGGTTTTTTTTTTTTACCTTCCGCTGACCCTCGTTCTTTAAATGACGCTATCCCGAGGAGGACACCTAAAGGTGAGCCTTAATAGCCTCATCTTTGGCAAGCTCCTCCGGTTTTTTTTCACAGTTTTTTTCCAGATTTTTTTTTCCGGTTTATTTTTTTTTTTTTTATTTTTTTTTTTTTTACGTTCTGCTGACCCTCGTTCTTTAAATGACGCTATCCCGAGGAGGACACCGAAAGGCGAGCCGTAATGGCCTCATCTTTGGCAAGCTCCTCCGATTTTTTTCACAGTTTTTTTCCAGATTTTTTTTTTTTTTTTTACCTTCCGCTGACCCTCGTTCTTTAAATGACGCTATCCCGAGGAGGACACCTAAAGGTGAGCCTTAATGGCCTCATCTTTGGCAAGCTCCTCCGATTTTTTTCACAGTTTTTTTCCAGATTTTTTTTCCGGTTTTTTTTTTTTTTTTTTTTTTTGTTTTTTTTTTTTTTTTTTTTACGTTCTGCTGACCCTCGATCTTTAAATGACGCTATCCCGAGGAGGACACCTAAAGGTGAGCCGTAATAGCCTCATCTTTGGCAAGCTCCTCCGGTTTTTTTCACAGTTTTTTTTCCATATTTTTTTTTTCGGTTTTTTTTTTTTTTTTTTTTTTTTTAACGTTCTGCTGAGCCTCGTTCTTTAAATGACGCTATCCCGAGGAGGACACCGAAAGGCGAGCCGTAATGGCCTCATCTTTGGCAAGATCCTCCGGTTTTTTTCACAGTTTTATTTTCCAGATTTTTTTTCCGGTTTTTTTTTTTTACCTTCCGCTGACCCTCGTTCTTTAAATGACGCTATCCCGAGGAGGACACCTAAAGGCGAGCCGTAATGGCCTCATCTTTGGCAAGCTCCTCCGGTTTTTTTCACAGTTATTTTCCAGATTTTTTTTTTTTTTTTTTTTACGTTCTGCTGACCCTCGTTCTTTAAATGACGCTATCCCGAGGAGGACACCTAAAGGTGAGCCGTAATAGCCTCATCTTTGGCAAGCTCCTCCGGTTTTTTTTCACAGTTTTTTTTCCAGATTTTTTTTTCGATTTTTTTTTTTTTAACGTTCTGCTGACCCTCGTTCTTTAAATGACGCTATCCCGAGGAGGACACCGAAAGGCGAGCCGTAATGGTCTCATCTTTGGCAAGCTCCTCCGGTTTTTTTCACAGTTTTTTTCCAGATTTTTTTCCGGTTTTTCTTCAGATTTTTTTTTCCGGTTTTTTTTTTTTTACCTTCCGCTGACCCTCGTTCTTTAAATGACGCTATCCCGAGGAGGACACCTAAAGGTGAGCCTTAATAGCCTCATCTTTGGCAAGCTCCTCCGGTTTTTTTTCACAGTTTTTTTCCAGATTTTTTTTTCCGGTTTTTTTTTTTTTTTTTTTATTTTTTTTTTTTTTACGTTCTGCTGACCCTCGTTCTTTAAATGACGCTATCCCGAGGAGGACACCGAAAGGCGAGCCGTAATGGCCTCATCTTTGGCAAGCTCCTCCGATTTTTTTCACAGTTTTTTTCCAGATTTTTTTTTTTTTTTACCTTCCGCTGACCCTCGTTCTTTAAATGACGCTATCCCGAGGAGGACACCTAAAGGTGAGCCTTAATGGCCTCATCTTTGGCAAGCTCCTCCGATTTTTTTCACAGTTTTTTTCCAGATTTTTTTCCGGTTTTTTTTTTTTTTTTTTTTTTTACCTTCCGCTGACCCTCGTTCTTTAAATGACGCTATCCCGAGGAGGACACCTAAAGGCGAGCCGTAATGGCCTCATCTTTGGCAAGCTCCTCCGGTTTTTTTCCAGATTTTTTTTTTTTTTTTTTTTTTTTTTTACGTTCTGCTGACCCTCGTTCTTTAAATGACGCTATCCCGAGGAGGACACCTAAAGGTGAGCCGTAATAGCCTCATCTTTGGCAAGCTCCTCCGGTTTTTTTCCAGATTTTTTTTTTTTTTTTTTTTTTTTTACGTTCTGCTGAGCCTCGTTCTTTAAATGACGCTATCCCGAGGAGGACACCGAAAGGCGAGCCGTAATGGCCTCATCTTTGGCAAGCTCCTCCGGTTTTTTTCACAGTTTCATTTTCCAGATTTTTTTTCCGGTTTTTTTTTTTTTTTAACGTTCTGCTGACCCTCGTTCTTTAACTGACGCTATCCCGAGGAGGACACCGAAAGGCGAGCCGTAATGGTCTCATCTTTGGCAAGCTCCTCCGGTTTTTTTCACAGTTTTTTTCCAGATTTTTTTTCCGGTTTTTTTCAGATTTTTTTTTCCGGTTTTTTTTTTTTTACCTTCCGCTGACCCTCATTCTTTAAATGACGCTATCCCGAGGAGGACACCTAAAGGTGAGCCTTAATAGCCTCATCTTTGGCAAGCTCCTCCGGTTTTTTTTCACAGTTTTTTTCCATATTTCTTTTTTCGGTTTTTTTTTTTTTTTTTTTTTTTTTTTTTTTTTTTTTACGTTCTGCTGACCCTCGTTCTTTAAATGACGCTATCCCGAGGAGGACACCGAAAGGCGAGCCGTAATGGCCTCATCTTTGGCAAGCTCCTCCGATTTTTTTCACAGTTTTTTTCCAGATTTTTTTTTTTTTTTTTTTTTTTATACCTTCCGCTGACCCTCGTTCTTTAAATGAGGCTCTCCCGAGGAGGACACCTAAAGGTGAGCCTTAATGGCCTCATATTTGGCAAGCTCCTCCGATTTTTTTCACAGTTTTTTTCCAGATTTTTTTTTCCGGTTTTTTTTTTTTTTTTTTTTTTTTTACCTTCCGCTGACCCTCGTTCTTTAAATGACGCTATCCCGAGGAGGACACCTAAAGGCGAGCCGTAATGGCCTCATCTTTGGCAAGCTCCTCCGGTTTTTTTCACAGTTTTTTTCCAGATATTTTTTTTTTTTTTTTTTTTACGTTCTGCTGACCCTCGTTCTTTAAATGACGCTATCCCGAGGAGGACACCGAAAGGCGAGCCGTAATGGCCTCATCTTTGGCAAGCTCCTCCGATTTTTTTCACAGTTTTTTTCCAGATTTTTTTTTTTTTTTTTTTTTACCTTCCGCAGACCCTCGTTCTTTAAATGAGGCTCTCCCGAGGAGGACACCTAAAGGTGAGCCTTAATGGCCTCATCTTTGGCAAGCTCCTCCGATTTTTTTCACAGTTTTTTTCCAGATTTTTTTTTCGGTTTTTTTTTTTTTTTTTTTTTTACCTTCCGCTGACCCTCGTTCTTTAAATGAGGCTCTCCCGAGGAGGACACCTAAAGGTGAGCCTTAATGGCCTCATCTTTGGCAAGCTCCTCCGATTTTTTTCACAGTTTTTTTCCAGATTTTTTTTTCCGGTTTTTTTTTTTTTTTTAAGTTCTGCTGACCCTCGTTCTTTAAATGACGCTATCCCGAGGAGGAGACCTAAAGGCGAGCCGTAATGGCCTCATCTTTGGCAAGCTCCTCCAGTTTTTTTCACAGTTTATTTTCCAGATTTTTTTTTCCGGTTTTTTTTTATTTTTTTTTTATTTATTTTTTTTTTTACCTTCCGCTGAATCTCGTTCTTTAAATGACGCTATCCCGAGGAGGACACCTAAAGGTGAGCCTTAATGGCCTCATCTTTGGCAAGCTCCTCCGATTTTTTTCACAGTTTTTTTCCAGATTTTTTTTCCGGTTTTTTTTTTTTTTTTTTTTTTTTTTTTTTTTTTTTTTTTTTTTTTTTTTTTTTTTTTTTACGTTCTGCTGACCCTCGATCTTTAAATGACGCTATCCCGAGGAGGACACCTAAAGGTGAGCCGTAATAGCCTCATCTTTGGCAAGCTCCTCCGGTTTTTTTCACAGTTTTTTTTCGATATTTTTTTTTTCGGTTTTTTTTTTTTTTTTTTTTTTTTTTTTTTTTTAACGTTCTGCTGAGCCTCGTTCTTTAAATGACGCTATCCCGAGGAGGACACCGAAAGGTGAGCCGTAATGGCCTCATCTTTGGCAAGATCCTCCGGTTTTTTTCACAGTTTTATTTTCCAGATTTTTTTTCCGGTTTTTTTTTTTTTTTTTTTTTTTGTTTTTTTTTTTTTTTTTTTACGTTCTGCTGACCCTCGATCTTTAAATGACGCTATCCCGAGGAGGACACCTAAAGGTGAGCCGTAATAGCCTCATCTTTGGCAAGCTCCTCCGGTTTTTTTCACAGTTTTTTTTCGATATTTTTTTTTTCGGGTTTTTTTTTTTTTTTTTTTTTTTTTTTTTTTTTTTTTTAACGTTCTGCTGAGCCTCGTTCTTTAAATGACGCTATCCCGAGGAGGACACCTAAAGGCGAGCCGTAATGGCCTCATCTTTGGCAAGCTCCTCCGGTTTTTTTCACAGTTATTTTCCAGATTTTTTTTTTTTTTTTTTTTTTTTACGTTCTGCTGACCCTCGTTCTTTAAATGACGCTATCCCGAGGAGGACACCTAAAGGTGAGCCGTAATAGCCTCATCTTTGGCAAGCTCCTCCGGTTTTTTTTCACAGTTTTTTTTCCAGATTTTTTTTTCGATTTTTTTTTTTAACGTTCTGCTGACCCTCGTTCTTTAAATGACGCTATCCCGAGGAGGACACCGAAAGGCGAGCCGTAATGGTCTCATCTTTGGCAAGCTCCTCCGGTTTTTTTCACAGTTTTTTTCCAGATTTTTTTCCGGTTTTTCTTCAGATTTTTTTTTCCGGTTTTTTTTTTTTTACCTTCCGCTGACCCTCGTTCTTTAAATGACGCTATCCCGAGGAGGACACCTAAAGGTGAGCCTTAATAGCCTCATCTTTGGCAAGCTCCTCCGGTTTTTTTTCACAGTTTTTTTCCAGATTTTTTTTTCCGGTTTATTTTTTTTTTTTTTATTTTTTTTTTTTTTACGTTCTGCTGACCCTCGTTCTTCAAATGACGCTATCCCGAGGAGGACACCGAAAGGCGAGCCGTAATGGCCTCATCTTTGGCAAGCTCCTCCGATTTTTTTCACAGTTTTTTTCCAGATTTTTTTTTTTTTTTTTACCTTCCGCTGACCCTCGTTCTTTAAATGACGCTATCCCGAGGAGGACACCTAAAGGTGAGCCTTAATGGCCTCATCTTTGGCAAGCTCCTCCGATTTTTTTCACAGTTTTTTTCCAGATTTTTTTCCGGTTTTTTTTTTTTTTTTTTTTTTACCTTCCGCTGACCCTCGTTCTTTAAATGACGCTATCCCGAGGAGGACACCTAAAGGCGAGCCGTAATGGCCTCATCTTTGGCAAGCTCCTCCGGTTTTTTTCCAGATTTTTTTTTTTTTTTTTTTTTTTTTTTACGTTCTGCTGACCCTCGTTCTTTTAATGACGCTATCCCGAGGAGGACACCTAAAGGTGAGCCGTAATAGCCTCATCTTTGGCAAGCTCCTCCGGTTTTTTTCCAGATTTTTTTTTTTTTTTTTTTTTTACGTTCTGCTGAGCCTCGTTCTTTAAATGACGCTATCCCGAGGAGGACACCGAAAGGCGAGCCGTAATGGCCTCATCTTTGGCAAGCTCCTCCGGTTTTTTTCACAGTTTCATTTTCCAGATTTTTTTTCCGGTTTTTTTTTTTTTTTTTAACGTTCTGCTGACCCTCGTTCTTTAACTGACGCTATCCCGAGGAGGACACCGAAAGGCGAGCCGTAATGGTCTCATCTTTGGCAAGCTCCTCCGGTTTTTTTCACAGTTTTTTTCCAGATTTTTTTTCCGGTTTTTTTCAGATTTTTTTTTCCGGTTTTTTTTTTTTTTTTTTTTTTTTACCTTCCGCTGACCCTCATTCTTTAAATGACGCTATCCCGAGGAGGACACCTAAAGGTGAGCCTTAATAGCCTCATCTTTGGCAAGCTCCTCCGGTTTTTTTTCACAGTTTTTTTCCAGATTTCTTTTTTCGGTTTTTTTTTTTTTTTTTTTTTTTTTTTTTTTTTTTTTTTTTTTTTTTTTTTTTTTTACGTTCTGCTGACCCTCGTTCTTTAAATGACGCTATCCCGAGGAGGACACCGAAAGGCGAGCCGTAATGGCCTCATCTTTGGCAAGCTCCTCCGATTTTTTCACAGTTTTTTTCCAGATTTTTTTTTTTTTTTTTTTTTTTTACCTTCCGCTGACCCTCGTTCTTTAAATGAGGCTCTCCCGAGGAGGACACCTAAAGGTGAGCCTTAATGGCCTCATATTTGGCAAGCTCCTCCGATTTTTTTCACAGTTTTTTTCCAGATTTTTTTTTCCGGTTTTTTTTTTTTTTTTTTTTACCTTCCGCTGACCCTCGTTCTTTAAATGACGCTATCCCGAGGAGGACACCTAAAGGCGAGCCGTAATGGCCTCATCTTTGGCAAGCTCCTCCGGTTTTTTTCACAGTTTTTTTCCAGATATTTTTTTTTTTTTTTTTTTTACGTTCTGCTGACCCTCGTTCTTTAAATGACGCTATCCCGAGGAGGACACCGAAAGGCGAGCCGTAATGGCCTCATCTTTGGCAAGCTCCTCCGATTTTTTTCACAGTTTTTTTCCAGATTTTTTTTTTTTTTTTTTTTACCTTCCGCAGACCCTCGTTCTTTAAATGAGGCTCTCCCGAGGAGGACACCTAAAGGTGAGCCTTAATGGCCTCATCTTTGGCAAGCTCCTCCGATTTTTTTCACAGTTTTTTTCCAGATTTTTTTTTCGGTTTTTTTTTTTTTTTTTTTTACCTTCCGCTGACCCTCGTTCTTTAAATGACGCTATCCCGAGGAGGACACCTAAAGGCGAGCCGTAATGGCCTCATCTTTGGCAAGCTCCTCCGGTTTTTTTCATAGTTTTTTTCCAGATATTTTTTTTTTTTTTTTTTTTTTTACGTTCTGCTGACCCTCGTTCTTTAAATGACGCTATCCCGAGGAGGACACCTAAAGGCGAGCCGTAATGGCCTCATCTTTGGCAAGCTCCTCCGATTTTTTTCACAGTTTTTTTCCAGATTTTTTTTTCCGGTTTTTTTTTTTTTTTTTTTTTTTACCTTCCGCTGACCCTCGTTCTTTAAATGACGCTCTCCCGATGAGGACACCTAAAGGTGAGCCGTAATAGCCTCATCTTTGGCAAGCTCCTCCGGTTTTTTTTCACAGTTTTTTTTTCAGATTTTTTTTTCCGGTTTTTTTTTTTTTTTTTTTTTTACGTTCTGCTGACCCTTGTTCTTTAAATGACGCTATCCCGAGGAGGACACCGAAAGGCGAGCCGTAATGGCCTCATCTTTGGCAAGCTCCTCCGATTTTTTTCACAGTTTTTTTCCAGATTTTTTTTTTTACCTTCCGCTGACCCTCGTTCTTTAAATGACGCTATCCCGAGGAGGACACCGAAAGGCGAGCCGTAATGGCCTCATCTTTGGCAAGCTCCTCCGATTTTTTTCACAGTTTTTTTCCAGATTTTTTTTTTTTTTTACCTTCCGCTGACCCTCGTTCTTTAAATGACGTTCTCCCGAGGAGGACACCTAAAGGTGAGCCTTAATGGCCTCATCTTTGGCAAGCTCCTCCGATTTTTTTCACAGTTTTTTTCCAGATTTTTTTTTCCGGTTTTTTTTTTTTTTTTTTTTTTTTTTTACGTTCTGCTGACCCTCGTTCTTTAAATGACGCTATCCCAAGGAGGACACCTAAAGGCGAGCCGTAATGGCCTCATCTTTGGCAAGCTCCTCCGGTTTTTTTCACAGTTTTTTTCCAGATTTTTTTTTTTCTTTTAACGTTCTGCTGACCCTCGTTCTTTAAATGACGTTATCCCGAGGAGGACACCTAAAGGTGAGCCGTAATGGCCTCATCTTTGGCAAGCTCCTCCGGTTTTTTTCCCAGTTTTTTTTTTCCGGTTTTTTTTTTTTTTTTTTTTTTAATGTTCTGCTGACCCTCGTTCTTTAAATGACGTTATCCCGAGGAGGACACCTAAAGGCGAGCCGTAATGGCCTCATCTTTGGCAAGCTCCTCCGGTTTTTTTTCACAGTTTTTTTTCCAGATTTTTTTTTCGATTTTTTTTTTTTAACGTTCTGCTGACCCTCGTTCTTTAAATGACGCTATCCCGAGGAGGACACCTAAAGGCGAGCCGTAATGGATTAATCTTTGGCAAGCTCCTCCGGTTTTTTTCACAGTTTTTTTCCAGATTTTTTTTTTTTTTTTTTTTTTTTTTTTTTTTTTTTTTTTTTTTACGTTCTGCTGACCCTCGTTCTTTAAATGACGCTATCCCGAGGAGGACACCTAAAGGTGAGCCGTAATAGCCTCATCTTTGGCAAGCTCCTCCGGTTTTTTTTCACAGTTTTTTTTTCAGATTTTTTTTTCCGGTTTTTTTTTTTTTTTTTTTTACGTTCTGCTGACCCTCGTTCTTTAAATGACGCTATCCCGAGGAGGACACCGAAAGGCGAGCCGTAATGGCCTCATCTTTGGCAAGCTCCTCCGATTTTTTTCACAGTTTTTTTCCAGATTTTTTTTTTTTTTTACCTTCCGCTGACCCTCGTTCTTTAAATGACGCTCTCCCGAGGAGGACACCTAAAGGTGAGCCTTAATGGCCTCATCTTTAGCAAGCTCCTCCGATTTTTTTCACAGTTTTTTTCCAATCTTTTTTTCCGGTTTTTTTTTTTTTTTTTTTTTTTTACCTTCCGCTGACCCTCGTTCTTTAAATGACGCTATCCCGAGGAGGACACCTAAAGGCGAGCCGTAATGGCCTCATCTTTGGCAAGCTCCTCCGGTTTTTTTCACAGTTTTTTTCCAGATTTTTTTTTTTTTTTTTTTTTTACGTTCTGCTGACCCTCGTTCTTTAAATGACGCTATCCCGAGGAGGACACCTAAAGGTGAGCCGTAATAGCCTCATCTTTGGCAAGCTCCTCCGGTTTTTTTTCACAGTTTTTTTTCAGATTTTTTTTTCCGGTTTTTTTTTTTTTTTTTTTTTTTTACGTTCTGCTGACCCTCGTTCTTTAAATGACGCTATCCCGAGGAGGACACCGAAAGGCGAGCCGTTATGGCCTCATCTTTGGCAAGCTCCTCCGATTTTTTTCACAGTTTTTTTCCAGATTTTTTTTTTTTTTTACCTTCCGCTGACCCTCGTTCTTTAAATGACGCTATCCCGAGGAGGACACCGAAAGGCGAGCCGTAATGGCCTCATCTTTGGCAAGCTCCTCCGATTTTTTTCACAGTTTTTTTCCAGATTTTTTTTTTTTTTTACCTTCCGCTGACCCTCGTTCTTTAAATGACGCTCTCCCGAGGAGGACACCTAAAGGTGAGCCTTAATGGCCTCATCTTTGGCAAGCTCCTCCGATTTTTTTCACAGTTTTTTTCCAGATTTTTTTTTATGGTTTTTTTTTTTTTTTTTTTTTTTTTTTTTTTTTTTTTTTTTACGTTCTGCTGACCCTCGTTCTTTAAATGACGCTATCCCAAGGAGGACACCTAAAGGCGAGCCGTAATGGCCTCATCTTTGGCAAGCTCCTCCGGTTTTTTTCACAGTTTTTTTCCAGATTTTTTTTTTTTTTTTAACGTTCTGCTGACCCTCGTTCTTTAAATGACGGTATCCCGAGGAGGACACCTAAAGGTGAGCCGTAATGGCCTCATCTTTGGCAAGCTCCTCCGGTTTTTTTCCCAGTTTTTTTTTTCCCGGTTTTTTTTTTTTTTTTTTAATGTTCTGCTGACCCTCGTTCTTTAAATGACGCTATCCCGAGGAGGACACCTAAAGGCGAGCCGTAATGGCCTCATCTTTGGCAAGCTCCTCCGGTTTTTTTTCACAGTTTTTTTTCCAGATTTTTTTTTCGTTTTTTTTTTTTTTTAACGTTCTGCTGACCCTCGTTCTTTAAATGACGCTATCCCGAGGAGGACACCTAAAGGCGAGCCGTAATGGCCTCATCTTTGGCAAGCTCCTCCGGTTTTTTTCACAGTTTTTTTCCAGATTTTTTTTTTTTTTTTTTTTTTTTTTTTTTTTTTTTTTTTTTTTTTTTACGTTCTGCTGACCCTCGTTCTTTAAATGACGCTATCCCGAGGAGGACACCTAAAGGTGAGCCGTAATAGCCTCATCTTTGGCAAGCTCCTCCGGTTTTTTTTCACAGTTTTTTTTTCAGATTTTTTTTTCCGGTTTTTTTTTTTTTTTTTTTTACGTTCTGCTGACCCTCGTTCTTTAAATGACGCTATCCCGAGGAGGACACCGAAAGGCGAGCCGTAATGGCCTCATCTTTGGCAAGCTCCTCCGATTTTTTTCACAGTTTTTTTCCAGATTTTTTTTTTTTTTTTTACCTTCCGCTGACCCTCGTTCTTTAAATGACGCTCTCCCGAGGAGGACACCTAAAGGTGAGCCTTAATGGCCTCATCTTTAGCAAGCTCCTCCGATTTTTTTCACAGTTTTTTTCCAATCTCTTTTTCCGGTTTTTTTTTTTTTTTTTTTTTACCTTCCGCTGACCCTCGTTCTTTAAATGACGCTATCCCGAGGAGGACACCTAAAGGCGAGCCGTAATGGCCTCATCTTTGGCAAGCTCCTCCGGTTTTTTTCACAGTTTTTTTCCAGATTTTTTTTTTTTTTTTTTTTTTTACGTTCTGCTGACCCTCGTTCTTTAAATGACGCTATCCCGAGGAGGACACCTAAAGGTGAGCCGTAATAGCCTCATCTTTGGCAAGCTCCTCCGGTTTTTTTTCACAGTTTTTTTTTCAGATTTTTTTTTCCGGTTTTTTTTTTTTTTTTTTTTTTTTACGTTCTGCTGACCCTCGTTCTTTAAATGACGCTATCCCGAGGAGGACACCGAAAGGCGAGCCGTAATGGCCTCATCTTTGGCAAGCTCCTCCGATTTTTTTCACAGTTTTTTTCCAGATTTTTTTTTTTTTTTACCTTCCGCTGACCCTCGTTCTTTAAATGACGCTATCCCGAGGAGGACACCGAAAGGCGAGCCGTAATGGCCTCATCTTTGGCAAGCTCCTCCGATTTTTTTCACAGTTTTTTTCCAGATTTTTTTTTTTTTTTACCTTCCGCTGACCCTCGTTCTTTAAATGACGCTCTCCCGAGGAGGACACCTAAAGGTGAGCCTTAATGGCCTCATCTTTGGCAAGCTCCTCCGGTTTTTTTCACAGTTTTTTTCCAGATTTTTTTTTATGGTTTTTTTTTTTTTTTTTTTTTTTTTTTTTTTTTTTTTTTTTTTTTACGTTCTGCTGACCCTCGTTCTTTAAATGACGCTATCCCAAGGAGGACACCTAAAGGCGAGCCGTAATGGCCTCATCTTTGGCAAGCTCCTCCGGTTTTTTTCACAGTTTTTTTCCAGATTTTTTTTTTTTTTTAACGTTCTGCTGACCCTCGTTCTTTAAATGACGGTATCCCGAGGAGGACACCTAAAGGTGAGCCGTAATGGCCTCATCTTTGGCAAGCTCCTCCGGTTTTTTTCCCAGTTTTTTTTTTCCCGGTTTTTTTTTTTTTTTTTTAATGTTCTGCTGACCCTCGTTCTTTAAATGACGCTATCCCGAGGAGGACACCTAAAGGCGAGCCGTAATGGCCTCATCTTTGGCAAGCTCCTCCGGTTTTTTTTCACAGTTTTTTTTCCAGATTTTTTTTTCGTTTTTTTTTTTTTTTAAAGTTCTGCTGACCCTCGTTCTTTAAATGACGCTATCCCGAGGAGGACACCTAAAGGCGAGCCGTAATGGCCTCATCTTTGGCAAGCTCCTCCGGTTTTTTTCACAGTTTTTTTCCAGATTTTTTTTTTTTTTTTTTTTTTTTTTTTTTTTTTTTTTTTTACGTTCTGCTGACCCTCGTTCTTTAAATGACGCTATCCCGAGGAGGACACCTAAAGGTGAGCCGTAATAGCCTCATCTTTGGCAAGCTCCTCCGGTTTTTTTTCACAGTTTTTTTTTCAGATTTTTTTTTCCGGTTTTTTTTTTTTTTTTTTTTACGTTCTGCTGACCCTCGTTCTTTAAATGACGCTATCCCGAGGAGGACACCGAAAGGCGAGCCGTAATGGCCTCATCTTTGGCAAGCTCCTCCGATTTTTTTCACAGTTTTTTTCCAGATTTTTTTTTTTTTTTTTACCTTCCGCTGACCCTCGTTCTTTAAATGACGCTCTCCCGA
The DNA here is from genome assembly GCF_059453495.1 of Arachis ipaensis. Classification (NCBI taxonomy): domain Eukaryota; kingdom Viridiplantae; phylum Streptophyta; class Magnoliopsida; order Fabales; family Fabaceae; genus Arachis; species Arachis ipaensis. Next base: position 62,682,301 of record NC_142439.1, on the reverse strand, counting down.
GGAGGACACCTAAAGGTGAGCCTTAATGGCCTCATCTTTAGCAAGCTCCTCCGATTTTTTTCACAGTTTTTTTCCAATCTCTTTTTCCGGTTTTTTTTTTTTTTTTTTTTTACCTTCCGCTGACCCTCGTTCTTTAAATGACGCTATCCCGAGGAGGACACCTAAAGGCGAGCCGTAATGGCCTCATCTTTGGCAAGCTCCTCCGGTTTTTTTCACAGTTTTTTTCCAGATTTTTTTTTTTTTTTTTTTTTACGTTCTGCTGACCCTCGTTCTTTAAATGACGCTATCCCGAGGAGGACACCTAAAGGTGAGCCGTAATAGCCTCATCTTTGGCAAGCTCCTCCGGTTTTTTTTCACAGTTTTTTTTTCAGATTTTTTTTTCCGGTTTTTTTTTTTTTTTTTTTTACGTTCTGCTGACCCTCGTTCTTTAAATGACGCTATCCCGAGGAGGACACCGAAAGGCGAGCCGTAATGGCCTCATCTTTGGCAAGCTCCTCCGATTTTTTTCACAGTTTTTTTCCAGATTTTTTTTTTTTTTTTACCTTCCGCTGACCCTCGTTCTTTAAATGACGCTATCCCGAGGAGGACACCGAAAGGCGAGCCGTAATGGCCTCATCTTTGGCAAGCTCCTCCGATTTTTTTCACAGTTTTTTTCCAGATTTTTTTTTTTTTTACCTTCCGCTGACCCTCGTTCTTTAAATGACGCTCTCCCGAGGAGGACACCTAAAGGTGAGCCTTAATGGCCTCATCTTTGGCAAGCTCCTCCGGTTTTTTTCACAGTTTTTTTCCAGATTTTTTTTTTTTTTTTTTTTTTTTTTTTTTTTTTTTTTTACGTTCTGCTGACCCTCGTTCTTTAAATGACGCTATCCCGAGGAGGACACCTAAAGGTGAGCCGTAATAGCCTCATCTTTGGCAAGCTCCTCCGGTTTTTTTTCACAGTTTTTTTTTTCAGATTTTTTTTTCCGGTTTTTTTTTTTTTTACGTTCTGCTGACCCTCGTTCTTTAAATGACGCTATCCCGAGGAGGACACCGAAAGGCGAGCCGTAATGGCCTCATCTTTGGCAGGCTCCTCCGATTTTTTTCACAGTTTTTTTCCAGATTTTTTTTTTTTTTTACCTTCCGCTGACCCTCGTTCTTTAAATGACGCTCTCCCGAGGAGGACACCTAAAGGTGAGCCTTAATGGCCTCATCTTTAGCAAGCTCCTCCGATTTTTTTCACAGTTTTTTTCCAATCTTTTTTTTCCGGTTTTTTTTTTTTTTTTTTTTTACCTTCCGCTGACCCTCGTTCTTTAAATGACGCTATCCCGAGGAGGACACCTAAAGGCGAGCCGTAATGGCCTCATCTTTGGCAAGCTCCTCCGGTTTTTTTCACAGTTTTTTTCCAGATTTTTTTTTTTTTTTTTTTTACGTTCTGCTGACCCTCGTTCTTTAAATGACGCTATCCCGAGGAGGACACCTAAAGGTGAGCCGTAATAGCCTCATCTTTGGCAAGCTCCTCCGGTTTTTTTTCACAGTTTTTTTTCCAGATTTTTTTTCGGTTTTTTTTTTTTTTTTTAACGTTCTGCTGACCCTCGTTCTTTAAATGACGCTATCCCGAGGAGGACACCGAAAGGCGACCCGTAATGGTCTCATCTTTGGCAAGCTCCGCCGGTTTTTTTCACAGTTTTTTTCCAGATTTTTTTTCCGGTTTTTTTTCAGATTTTTTTTTCCGGTTTTTTTTTTTTTTTTTTTTTTTACCTTCCGCTGACCCTCGTTCTTTAAATGACGCTCTCCCGAGGAGGACACCTAAAGGTGAGCCTTAATGGCCTCATCTTTGGCAAGCTCCTCCGATTTTTTTCACAGTTTTTTTCCAGATTTTTTTTTCCAGTTTTTTTTTTTTTTTTTTTTTTTTTTTTTTTTTTTTTTTTTAAGTTCTGCTGACCCTCGTTCTTTAAATGACGCTATCCCGAGGAGGAGACCTAAAGGCGAGCCGTAATGGCCTCATCTTTGGCAAGCTCCTCCGGTTTTTTTCACAGTTTATTTTCCAGATTTTTTTTCCGGTTTTTTTTTTTTTTTTTTTTTTTTTTTTTTTTTACCTTCCGCTGAATCTCGTTCTTTAAATGACGCTATCCCGAGGAGGACAACTAAAGGTGAGCCTTAATGGCCTCATCTTTGGCAAGCTCCTCCGATTTTTTTCACAGTTTTTTTCCAGATTTTTTTTCCGGTTTTTTTTTTTTTTTTTTTTTTTTTTTTTTTTTTTTTTTTTTTTTTTTTTTTTTTTACGTTCTGCTGACCCTCGATCTTTAAATGACGCTATCCCGAGGAGGACACCTAAAGGTAAGCCGTAATAGCCTCATCTTTGGCAAGCTGCTCCGGTTTTTTTTCACAGTTTTTTTTCCAGATTTTTTTTTTCGATTTTTTTTTTTTTAACGTTCTGCTGACCCTCGTTCTTTAAATGACGCTATCCCGAGGAGGACACCGAAAGGCGAGCCGTAATGGTCTCATCTTTGGCAAGCTCCTCCGGTTTTTTTCACAGTTATTTTCCAGATTTTTTTTTTTTTTTTTTTTTTTTTTTTTTTTTTTTTTTTTTTACGTTCTGCTGACCCTCGTTCTTTAAATGACGCTATCCCGAGGAGGACACCTAAAGGTGAGCCGTAATAGCCTCATCTTTGGCAAGCTGCTCCGGTTTTTTTTCACAGTTTTTTTTCCAGATTTTTTTTTTCGATTTTTTTTTTTTTAACGTTCTGCTGACCCTCGTTCTTTAAATGACGCTATCCCGAGGAGGACACCGAAAGGCGAGCCGTAATGGTCTCATCTTTGGCAAGCTCCTCCGGTTTTTTTCACAGTTTTTTTCTAGATTTTTTTCCGGTTTTTTTTCAGATTTTTTTTTCCGGTTTTTTTTTTTTACCTTCCGCTGACCCTCGTTCTTTAAATGACGCTATCCCGAGGAGGACACCTAAAGGTGAGCCTTAATAGCCTCATCTTTGGCAAGCTCCTCCGGTTTTTTTTCACAGTTTTTTTCCAGATTTTTTTTTCCGGTTTTTTTTTTATTTTTTTTATTTTTTTTATTTTTTTAACGTTCTGCTGACCCTCGTTCTTTAAATGACGCTATCCCGAGGAGGACACCGAAAGGCGACCCGTAATGGTCTCATCTTTGGCAAGCTCCGCCGGTTTTTTTCACAGTTTTTTTCCAGATTTTTTTTCCGGTTTTTTTTCAGATTTTTTTTTCCGGTTTTTTTTTTTTTTTTTTTTTTTTACCTTCCGCTGACCCTCGTTCTTTAAATGACGCTCTCCCGAGGAGGACACCTAAAGGTGAGCCTTAATGGCCTCATCTTTGGCAAGCTCCTCCGATTTTTTTCACAGTTTTTTTCCAGATTTTTTTTTCCAGTTTTTTTTTTTTTTTTTTTTTTTTTTTTTTTTTTTTTTTTTTTAAGTTCTGCTGACCCTCGTTCTTTAAATGACGCTATCCCGAGGAGGAGACCTAAAGGCGAGCCGTAATGGCCTCATCTTTGGCAAGCTCCTCCGGTTTTTTTCACAGTTTATTTTCCAGATTTTTTTTTCCGGTTTTTTTTTTTTTTTTTTTTTTTTTTTTTTTTTTTTTTTTTTTTTTACCTTCCGCTGAATCTCGTTCTTTAAATGACGCTATCCCGAGGAGGACAACTAAAGGTGAGCCTTAATGGCCTCATCTTTGGCAAGCTCCTCCGATTTTTTTCACAGTTTTTTTTCAGATTTTTTTTCCGGTTTTTTTTTTTTTTTTTTTTTTTTTTTTTTTTTTTTTTTTTTTTTTTTTTTTTTTACGTTCTGCTGACCCTCGATCTTTAAATGACGCTATCCCGAGGAGGACACCTAAAGGTAAGCCGTAATAGCCTCATCTTTGGCAAGCTGCTCCGGTTTTTTTTCACAGTTTTTTTTCCAGATTTTTTTTTTCGATTTTTTTTTTTTTAACGTTCTGCTGACCCTCGTTCTTTAAATGACGCTATCCCGAGGAGGACACCGAAAGGCGAGCCGTAATGGTCTCATCTTTGGCAAGCTCCTCCGGTTTTTTTCACAGTTATTTTCCAGATTTTTTTTTTTTTTTTTTTTTTTTTTTTTTTTTTTTTTTTTTTTTTTTTTTTTTTTTTTTTTTTTTACGTTCTGCTGACCCTCGTTCTTTAAATGACGCTATCCCGAGGAGGACACCTAAAGGTGAGCCGTAATAGCCTCATCTTTGGCAAGCTGCTCCGGTTTTTTTTCACAGTTTTTTTTCCAGATTTTTTTTTTCGATTTTTTTTTTAACGTTCTGCTGACCCTCGTTCTTTAAATGACGCTATCCCGAGGAGGACACCGAAAGGCGAGCCGTAATGGTCTCATCTTTGGCAAGCTCCTCCGGTTTTTTTTCACAGTTTTTTTCCAGATTTTTTTTTCCGGTTTTTTTTTTTATTTTTTTTATTTTTTTTTTTTTTTTAACGTTCTGCTGACCCTCGTTCTTTAAATGACGCTATCCCGAGGAGGACACCGAAAGGCGACCCGTAATGGTCTCATCTTTGGCAAGCTCCGCCGGTTTTTTTCACAGTTTTTTTCCAGATTTTTTTTCCGGTTTTTTTTCAGATTTTTTTTTCCGGTTTTTTTTTTTTTTTTTTTTTTTACCTTCCGCTGACCCTCGTTCTTTAAATGACGCTCTCCCGAGGAGGACACCTAAAGGTGAGCCTTAATGGCCTCATCTTTGGCAAGCTCCTCCGATTTTTTTCACAGTTTTTTTCCAGATTTTTTTTTCCAGTTTTTTTTTTTTTTTTTTTTTTTTTTTTTTTTTTTTAAGTTCTGCTGACCCTCGTTCTTTAAATGACGCTATCCCGAGGAGGAGACCTAAAGGCGAGCCGTAATGGCCTCATCTTTGGCAAGCTCCTCCGGTTTTTTTCACAGTTTATTTTCCAGATTTTTTTTTCCGGTTTTTTTTTTTTTTTTTTTTTTTTTTTTTTTTTTTTTTTTTTTTTTTTTTTTTTTTTTTTTTTACCTTCCGCTGAATCTCGTTCTTTAAATGACGCTATCCCGAGGAGGACAACTAAAGGTGAGCCTTAATGGCCTCATCTTTGGCAAGCTCCTCCGATTTTTTTCACAGTTTTTTTTCAGATTTTTTTTCCGGTTTTTTTTTTTTTTTTTTTTTTTTTTTTTTTTTTTTTTTTTTTACGTTCTGCTGACCCTCGATCTTTAAATGACGCTATCCCGAGGAGGACACCTAAAGGTAAGCCGTAATAGCCTCATCTTTGGCAAGCTGCTCCGGTTTTTTTTCACAGTTTTTTTTCCAGATTTTTTTTTTCGATTTTTTTTTTTTAACGTTCTGCTGACCCTCGTTCTTTAAATGACGCTATCCCGAGGAGGACACCGAAAGGCGAGCCGTAATGGTCTCATCTTTGGCAAGCTCCTCCGGTTTTTTTCACAGTTATTTTCCAGATTTTTTTTTTTTTTTTTTTTTTTTTTTTTTTTTTTTTTTTTTTTTTTTTTTTTTTTTTTTTTTTACGTTCTGCTGACCCTCGTTCTTTAAATGACGCTATCCCGAGGAGGACACCTAAAGGTGAGCCGTAATAGCCTCATCTTTGGCAAGCTGCTCCGGTTTTTTTTCACAGTTTTTTTTCCAGATTTTTTTTTTCGATTTTTTTTTTTTAACGTTCTGCTGACCCTCGTTCTTTAAATGACGCTATCCCGAGGAGGACACCGAAAGGCGAGCCGTAATGGTCTCATCTTTGGCAAGCTCCTCCGGTTTTTTTTACAGTTTTTTTCTAGATTTTTTTCCGGTTTTTTTTCAGATTTTTTTTCCGGTTTTTTTTTTTTTACCTTCCGCTGACCCTCGTTCTTTAAATGACGCTATCCCGAGGAGGACACCTAAAGGTGAGCCTTAATAGCCTCATCTTTGGCAAGCTCCTCCGGTTTTTTTTCACAGTTTTTTTCCAGATTTTTTTTTCCGGTTTTTTTTTTTATTTTTTTTATTTTTTTTATTTTTTTTTACGTTCTGCTGACCCTCGTTCTTTAAATGACGCTATCCCGAGGAGGACACTGAAAGGCGAGCCGTAATGGCCTCATCTTTGGCAAGCTCCTCCGATTTTTTTCACAGTTTTTTTCCAGATTTTTTTTTTTTTTTTTTTTTACCTTCCGCTGACCCTCGTTCTTTAAATGACGCTATCCCGAGGAGGACACCTAAAGGTGAGCCTTAATGGCCTCATCTTCGGCAAGCTCCTCCGATTTTTTTCACAGTTTTTTTCCAGATTATTTTTTCCGGTTTTTTTTTTTTTTTTTTTTTTTTACCTTCCGCTGACCCTCGTTCTTTAAATGACGCTACCCCGAGGAGGACACCTAAAGGCGAGCCGTAATGGCCTCATCTTTGGAAAGCTCCTCCGGTTTTTTTCACAGTTTTTTCCAGATTTTTTTTTTTTTTTTTTTTTTTTTTTTTTTTTTTTTTTTTTTACGTTCTGCTGACCCTCGTTCTTTAAATGACGCTATCCCGAGGAGGACACCTAAAGGTGAGCCGTAATAGCCTCATCTTTGGCAATCTCCTCCGGTTTTTTTCACAGTTTTTTTTCCATATTTTTTTTTCGGTTTTTTTTTTTTTTTTTTTTTTTTTTTTACGTTCTGCTGAGCCTCGTTCTTTAAATGACGCTATCCCGAGGAGGACACCGAAAGGCGAGCCGTAATGGCCTCATCTTTGGCAAGCTCCTCCGGTTTTTTTCACAGTTTCATTTTCCAGATTTTTTTTCCGGTTTTTTTTTTTTTTTTTTTTTTTTTTTTTTTTTAACGTTCTGCTGACCCTCGTTCTTTAAATGACGCTATCCCGAGGAGGACACCGAAAGGCGAGCCGTAATGGTCTCATCTTTGGCAAGCTCCTCCGGTTTTTTTCACAGTTTTTTTCCAGATTTTTTTCCGGTTTTTTTTCAGATTTTTTTTCCGGTTTTTTTTTTTTTTTTTTTTTTTTTTTTTTTTTTTACCTTCCGCTGACCCTCGTTCTTTAGATGACGCTATCCCGAGGAGGACACCTAAAGGTGAGCCTTAATAGCCTCATCTTTGGCAAGCTCCTCCGGTTTTTTTCACAGTTTTTTTCCAATTTTTTTTTTTTTTTTTTTTTTTTTTTTTTACGTTCTGCTGACCCTCGTTCTTTAAATGACGCTATCCCGAGGAGGACACCGAAAGGCGAGCCGTAATGGCCTCATCTTTGGCAAGCTCCTCCGATTTTTTTCACAGTTTTTTTTCCAGATTTTTTTTTTTTTTTTTTTTACCTTCCGCTGACCCTCGTTCTTTAAATGAGGCTCTCCCGAGGAGGACACCTAAAGGTGAGCCTTAATGGCCTCATCTTTGGC
>NC_142439.1:62657500-62667500 GCF_059453495.1 Arachis ipaensis | reverse complement strand
AAGGCGAGCCGTAATGGCCTCATCTTTGGCAAGCTCCTCCGATTTTTTTCACAGTTTTTTTCCAGATTTTTTTTTTTTTTTTTTTTAACCTTCCGCTGACCCTAGTTCTTTAAATGAGGCTCTCCCGAGGAGGACACCTAAAGGTGAGCCTTAATGGCCTCATCTTTGGCAAGCTCCTCCGATTTTTTTTCCGGTTTTTTTTTTTTTTTTTTTTTTTTTTTTTTTTTAATTATTACCTTCCGCTGACCCTCGTTCTTTAAATGACGCTATCCCGAGGAGGACACCTAAAGGCGAGCCGTAATGGCCTCATCTTTGGCAAGCTCCTCCGGTTTTTTTCACAGTTTTTTTCCAGATATTTTTTTTTTTTTTTTTTTTTTACGTTCTGCTGACCCTCGTTCTTTAAATGACGCTATCCCGAGGAGGACACCGAAAGGCGAGCCGTAATGGCCTCATCTTTGGCAAGCTCCTCCGGTTTTTTTCACAGTTTTTTTCCAGATTTTTTTCCGGTTTTTTTTCAGATTTTTTTTTCCGATTTTTTTTTTTTTACCTTCCGCTGACCCTCGTTCTTTAAATGACGCTATCCCGAGGAGGACACCTAAAGGTGAGCCTTAATAGCCTCATCTTTGGCAAGCTCCTCCGGTTTTTTTTCACAGTTTTTTTCCAGATTTTTTTTTCCGGGTTTTTTTTTATTTTTTTTTATTTTTTTTTTATTTTTTTATTTATTTTTTTTTTACGTTCTGCTGACCCTCGTTCTTTAAATGACGCTATCCCGAGGTGGACACCGAAAGGCGAGCCGTAATGGCCTCATCTTTGGCAAGCTCCTCCGATTTTTTTCACAGTTTTTTTCCAGATTTTTTTTTTTTTTTTTTTTACCTTCCGCTGACCCTCGTTCTTTAAATGACGCTATTGATGAGATATTTTGATGAGAAACGAATTTCTACCAAAACACCCAAAACTAACCGGCAAGTGTACCGGGTCGTATCAAGTAATAAAAACTCACGGAAGTGAGGTCGATCCCACAGGGATTGAAGGATTGAGCAATTTTAGTTTAGTGGTTGATTTAGTCAAGCGAATCAAGTGTTGGTTGGGTGATTTGTGATTTGCAGAATGTAAATTGCATGAAATTAAAGAGAGCGGGAAAGTAAATTGCTGAAACTTAAAGGACAAGAAATTAAATGACAGAAACTTAAAGTGCAAGAAATGTAAATTGCAGAATCTTAAAGTGCAAGAAATGTAAATTGCTTGTAATGTAAAGGGGATTGGGATGAGGATTTGCAGAATTTAAACAAGGGAAAACTAAATTGCATCAAACAGAAGAGGAAAAGGGAGTTGGGATTGAACCGGATCTTATAACAGCAAAGTAAATGAACAATGAAAGCATTAAACAGAGAATTGAAATGAGAATTTAGATCTCAGGACCCAGAGACTAGAAAACCAAGTCTAGATCTCAATGCCTTCCTAGATCCCACAAGAACAATAGCAAGGAAATTGTAAATTGCAAAGAAAAGAGATGAAGATCAAGTAACAGAAACAGAAATGCTAATTCAATTAACAGTAAAGGAAACAGAGAGATCCAAGATTGAGATTGAAACAGAATTTCTTCAATTCTCCAATCCAAGATCCAAGACAAAAGTCAAATGAAATTGAAAGCAATGAAAGCAAGAAATTAAAGTTCACTCAAGTTCAAAAGCTCTTCGAAAACTATTATGAAAATTCTAAAAGGAAAGCTCTAAAAGAAAACTCTCCCGAAAAAGCTCTCTAAACAAATTGAATTCTATCCTATTTATACACTTTCCAAAATGATCTTCAAGCCTTGAGTTGGGCCTTTGTTCTTGGTGGAATTGGGTTGAAAGAGGCCTTGGTTGATTGCTCTTGAAGATTGAAGAAGAACCGAAGTGAACCAATTGAACCGGAAATGGAGTTAGCCAACGTTGGTCTTCAACGTTAGGGTCAAAGTTAGGGGTCTAACTTTGACCCTAACTTTTCATATCAGCAAACCACATTCTTCTGGTTTAGACGTTGGCGCCAACGTTAGGGGTCTAACTTTGACCCTAACGTTGGCCTTGCTTGGTGTGATTGGTGCCAACGTTAGCCTCCACGTTAGGGGGCTAACGTTGGCGCAAACGTTGCCTACTCCCCCATTGTGATTTAAGTGCCAACGTTAGCCTCCAAGTTAGGGGGCTAACGTTGGCGCAAACGTTGGTAGCCCAGGGAGAAACTCTCAAGTTCCAACGTTAGCCTCCAAGTTAGGGGGCTAACGTTGGAGCTAACGTTGGCTACTTCCAAAGAGTGATTCATATGCCCAACGTTAGCCTCCAAGTTAGGGGGCTAACGTTGGGGCTAACTTCATGCAACCCGGTTCAATTTTCACTTATTCCATTGTCCTCTCTTCACTCCTAGCCATTCCTCTTTGCTTCAACCTTTCTCCAAGCCTTCTTCACCTATCATTGATCAACCAAACTAATCAAAGTTTTGCTCAAAATCATGAGGTATTCAATCTTCCACAATATGCAACAAATATAGTTCAAAACCTCATGAAATGGCATGAATTCACATATGGTTGGTTCAATCAAGGGAAACATGAAAATCTACTCAATTAGCTTGCTTGTAGCTTAAGAAAGTGCATAATTCTAATGAAAACAAAAGAAAAAGACTAGCTAAAATGGGCTAGGATGACTTGTCATCAGCTATCCCGAGGAGGACACCTAAAGGTGAGCCTTAATGGCCTCATCTTTGGCAAGCTCCTCCGGTTTTTTTCACAGTTTCATTTTCCAGATTTTTTTTCCGGTTTTTTTTTTTTTTTTTTTTTTTTTTTTTTTTTAACGTTCTGCTGACCCTCGTTCTTTAAATGACGCTATCCCGAGGAGGACACCGAAAGGCGAGCCGTAATGGTCTCATCTTTGGCAAGCTCCTCCGGTTTTTTTCACAGTTTTTTTCCAGATTTTTTTTCCGGTTTTTTTTCAGATTTTTTTTTCCGGTTTTTTTTTTTTTTTTTTTTTTTACCTTCCGCTGACCCTCGTTCTTTAAATGATGCTATCCCGAGGAGGACACCTAAAGGTGAGCCTTAATAGCCTCATCTTTGGCAAGCTCCTCCGATTTTTTTTCACAGTTTTTTTCCAGATTTCTTTTTTCGGTTTTTTTTTTTTTTTTTTTTTTTTTTTTTTTTTTTTTTTTTTTTTTTTTTTTTTTTTTTTTTTTTTTACGTTCTGCTGACCCTCGTTCTTTAAATGACGCTATCCCGAGGAGGACACCGAAAGGCGAGCCGTAATGGCCTCATCTTTGGCAAGCTCCTCCGATTTTTTTCACAGTTTTTTTCCAGATTTTTTTTTTTTTTTTTTTTTTTTTACCTTCCGCTGACCCTCGTTCTTTAAATGAGGCTCTCCAGAGGAGGACACCTAAAGGTGAGCCTTAATGGCCTCATCTTTGGCAAGCTCCTCTGATTTTTTTCACAGTTTTTTTCCAGATTTTTTTTTCCGGTTTTTTTTTTTTTTTTTTTTTTTTTTTTTTTATTACCTTCCGCTGACCCTCGTTCTTTAAATGACGCTATCCCGAGGAGGACACCTAAAGGCGAGCCGTAATGGCCTCATCTTTGGCAAGCTCCTCCGGTTTTTTTCACAGTTTTTTTCCAGATATTTTTTTTTTTTTTTTTTTTTACGTTCTGCTGACCCTCGTTCTTTAAATGACGCTATCCCGAGGAGGACACCTAAAGGTGAGCCGTAATAGCCTCATCTTTGGCAAGCTCCTCCGGTTTTTTTTCACAGTTTTTTTTCCAGATTTTTTTTTTTATTTTTTATTTTTTTTAACGTTCTGCTGACCCTCGTTCTTTAAATGACGCTATCCCGAGGAGGACACCGAAAGGCGAGCCGTAATGGTCTCATCTTTGGCAAGCTCCTCCGGTTTTTTTCACAGTTTTTTTCCAGATTTTTTTCCCGGTTTTTTTTTCAGATTTTTTTTTCCGATTTTTTTTTTTTACCTATCGCTGACCCTCGTTCTTTAAATGACGCTATCCCGAGGAGGACACCTAAAGGTGAGCCTTAATAGCCTCATCTTTGGCAAGCTCCTCCGGTTTTTTTTCACAGTTTTTTTCCAGATTATTTTTTCCGGTTTTTTTTTTTTTTTTTTTTTACCTTCCGCTGACCCTCGTTCTTTAAATGACGCTATCTCGAGGAGGACACCTAAAGGTGAGCCTTAATGGCCTCATCTTTGACAAGCTCCTCCGATTTTTTTCACAGTTTTTTTCCAGATTTTTTTTTCCGGTTTTTTTTTTTTTTTTTTTTTTTTTTTTTTTTTTTTTTTTTCCGCTGACCCTCGTTCTTTAAATGAGGCTCTCCCGAGGAGGACACCTAAAGGTGAGCCTTAATGGCCTCATCTTTGGCAAGCTCCTCCGATTTTTTTTCACAGTTTTTTTTTTCAGATTTTTTTTTCCGTTTTTTTTTTTTTTTTTTTTTTTTTTTTTTTTTTTTATTACCTTCCGCTGACCCTCGTTCTTTAAATGACGCTATCCCGAGGAGGACACCTAAAGGCGAGCCGTAATGGCCTCATCTTTGGCAAGCTCCTCCGGTTTTTTTCACAGTTTTTTTCCAGATATTTTTTTTTTTTTTTTTTACGTTCTGCTGACCCTCGTTCTTTAAATGACGCTATCCCGAGGAGGACACCGAAAGGCGAGCCGTAATGGCCTCATCTTTGGCAAGCTCCTCCGGTTTTTTTCACAGTTTTTTTCCAGATTTTTTTCCGGTTTTTTTTCAGATTTTTTTTTCCGATTTTATTTTTTTTACCTTCCGCTGACCCTCGTTCTTTAAATGACGCTATCCCGAGGAGGACACCTAAAGGTGAGCCTTAATAGCCTCATCTTTGGCAAGCTCCTCCGGTTTTTTTTCACAGTTTTTTTCCAGATTTTTTTTTCCGGGTTTTTTTTTTATTTTTTTTTTATTTTTTTATTTATTTTTTTTTTACGTTCTGCTGACCCTCGTTCTTTAAATGACGCTATCCCGAGGAGGACACCGAAAGGCTAGCCGTAATGGCCTCATCTTTGGCAAGCTCCTCCGATTTTTTTCACAGTTTTTTTCCAGATTTTTTTTTTTTTTTTTTTTACCTTCCGCTGACCCTCGTTCTTTAAATGACGCTATCCCGAGGAGGACACCTAAAGGTGAGCCTTAATGGCCTCATCTTTGGCAAGCTCCTCCGATTTTTTTCACAGTTTTTTTCCAGATTTTTTTTTCCGGTTTTTTTTTTTTTTTTTTTTTTTTTTACCTTCCGCTGACCCTCGTTCTTTAAATGACGCTATCCCGAGGAGGACACCTAAAGGCGAGCCGTAATGGCCACATCTTTGGCAAGCTCCTCCGGTTTTTTTCACAGTTTTTTTCCAGATTTTTTTTTTTTTTTTTTTTTTTTTTTTTTTTTTTTTTTTTTTTTTTACGTTCTGCTGACCCTCGTTCTTTAAATGACGCTATCCCGAGGAGGACACCTAAAGGTGAGCCGTAATAGCCTCATCTTTGGCAAGCTCCTCCGGTTTTTTTCACAGTTTTTTTTCCATATTTTTTTTTCCGTTTTTTTTTTTTTTTTTTTTTTTTTTTTTTTTTTTTTTTTTTTTTAACGTTCTGCTGAGCCTCGTTCTTTAAATGACGCTATCCCGAAGAGGACACCGAAAGGCGAGCCGTACTGGCCTCATCTTTGGCAAGCTCCTTCGGTTTTTTTCACAGTTTCATTTTCCAGATTTTTTTTCCGGTTTTTTTTTTTTTTTTTTTTTTTTTTTTTTTTTTAACGTTCTGCTGACCCTCGTTCTTTAAATGACGCTATCCCGAGAAGGACACCGAAAGGCGAGCCGTAATGGTCTCATCTTTGGCAAGCTCCTCCGGTTTTTTTCACAGTTTTTTTCCAGATTTTTTTTCCGGTTTTTTTTCAGATTTTTTTTTCCGGTTTTTTTTTTTTTTTTTTTTTTACCTTCCGCTGACCCTCGTTCTTTAAATGATGCTATCCCGAGGAGGACACCTAAAGGTGAGCCTTAATAGCCTCATCTTTGGCAAGCTCCTCCGATTTTTTTTCACAGTTTTTTTCCAGATTTCTTTTTTCGGTTTTTTTTTTTTTTTTTTTTTTTTTTTTTTTTTTTTTTTTTTTTTTTTTTTTTTTACGTTCTGCTGACCCTCGTTCTTTAAATGACGCTATCCCGAGGAGGACACCGAAAGGCGAGCCGTAATGGCCTCATCTTTGGCAAGCTCCTCCGATTTTTTTCACAGTTTTTTTCCAGATTTTATTTTTTTTTTTTTTTTTTTTACCTTCCGCTGACCCTCGTTCTTTAAATGAGGCTCTCCAGAGGAGGACACCTAAAGGTGAGCCTTAATGGCCTCATCTTTGGCAAGCTCCTCCGATTTTTTTCACAGTTTTTTTCCAGATTTTTTTTTCCGGTTTTTTTTTTTTTTTTTTTTTTTTTTTTTTTTTTTTTTTTTTTTTTTTACCTTCCGCTGACCCTCGTTCTTTAAATGACGCTATCCCGAGGAGGACACCTAAAGGCGAGCCGTAATGGCCTCATCTTTGGCAAGCTCCTCCGGTTTTTTTCACAGTTTTTTTCCAGATATTTTTTTTTTTTTTTTTTTACGTTCTGCTGACCCTCGTTCTTTAAATGACGCTATCCCGAGGAGGACACCTAAAGGTGAGCCGTAATAGCCTCATCTTTGGCAAGCTCCTCCGGTTTTTTTTCACAGTTTTTTTTCCAGATTTTTTTTTTATTTTTTTTTTTTTTAACGTTCTGCTGACCCTCGTTCTTTAAATGACGCTATCCCGAGGAGGACACCGAAAGGCGAGCCGTAATGGCCTCATCTTTGGCAAGCTCCTCCGATTTTTTTCACAGTTTTTTTCCAGATTTTTTTCCCGGTTTTTTTTCAGATTTTTTTTTCCGATTTTTTTTTTTTTACCTATCGCTGACCCTCGTTCTTTAAATGACGCTATCCCGAGGAGGACACCTAAAGGTGAGCCTTAATAGCCTCATCTTTGGCAAGCTCCTCCGGTTTTTTTTCACAGTTTTTTTCCAGATTATTTTTTCCGGTTTTTTTTTTTTTTTTTTTTACCTTCCGCTGACCCTCGTTCTTTAAATGACGCTATCCCGAGGAGGACACCTAAAGGTGAGCCTTAATGGCCTCATCTTTGACAAGCTCCTCCGATTTTTTTCACAGTTTTTTTCCAGATTTTTTTTTCCGGTTTTTTTTTTTTTTTTTTTTTTTTTTTTTTTTTTTTTTTTTTTTTTTTTTTTTTTTTTACCTTCCGCTGACCCTCGTTCTTTAAGTGACGCTATCCCGAGGAGGACACCTAAAGGCGAGCCGTAATGGCCTCATCTTTGGCAAGCTCCTCCGGTTTTTTTCACAGTTTTTTTCCAGATTTTTTTTTTTTTTTACGTTCCGCTGACCCTCGTTCTTTAAATGACGCTATCCCGAGGAGGACACCTAAAGGCGAGCCGTAATATCCTCATCTTTGGCAAGCTCCTCCGGTTTTTTTCACAGTTTTTTTCCAGATTTTTTTTTTTTTTTTTATTTTACGTTCTGCTGACCCTCGTTCTTTAAATGACGCTATCCCGAGGAGGACACCTAAAGGTGAGCCGTAATAGCCTCATCTTTGGCAAGCTCCTCCGGATTTTTTTCACAGTTTTTTTTCCAGATTTTTTTTCGATTTTTTTTTTTTTTAACGTTCTGCTGACCCTCGTTCTTTAAATGACGCTATCCCGAGGAGGACACCGAAAGGTGAGCCGTAATGGTCTCATCTTTGGCAAGCTCCTCCGGTTTTTTTCACAGTTTTTTTCCAGATTTTTTTTCCGGTTTTTTTTCAGATTTTTTTTTTTTTACCTATCGCTGACCCTCGTTCTTTAAATGACGCTATCCCGAGGAGGACACCTAAAGGTGAGCCTTAATAGCCTCATCTTTGGCAAGCTCCTCCGGTTTTTTTTCACAGTTTTTTTTCCAGATTTTTTTTTTTTTTTTTTTACCTTCCGCTGACCCTCGTTCTTTAAATGACGCTATCCCGAGGAGGACACCTAAAGGTGAGCCTTAATGGCCTCATCTTTGGCAAGCTCCTCCGATTTTTTTCACAGTTTTTTTCCAGAATTTTTTTTCCGGTTCTTTTTTTTTTTTTTTTTTTTTTTTTTTTTTTTTACCTTCCGCTGACCCTCGTTCTTTAAATGACGCTATCCCGAGGAGGACACCTAAAGGCGAGCCGTAATGGCCTCATCTTTGGCAAGCTCCTCCGGTTTTTTTCACAGATTTTTTTCCAGATTTTTTTTTTTTTTTTTTTAAACGTTCCGCTGACCCTCGTTCTTTAAATGACGCTATCCCGAGGAGGACACCTAAAGGCGAGCCGTAATGGCCTCATCTTTGGCAAGCTCCTCCGGTTTTTTTCACAGTTTTTTTCCAGATTTTTTTTTTTTTTTTTTTTTTTTTTTTTTTTTTACGTTCTGCTGACCCTCGTTCTTTAAATGACGCTATCCCGAGGAGGACACCTAAAGGTGAGCCGTAATAGCCTCATCTTTGGCAAGCTCCTCCGGTTTTTTTTCACAGTTTTTTTTCCAGATTTTTTTTTCGATTTTTTTTTTTTTTACGTTCTGCTGACCCTCGTTCTTTAAATGACGCTATCCCGAGGAGGACACCTAAAGGTGAGCCGTAATAGCCTCATCTTTGGCAAGCTCCTCCGGTTTTTTTTCACAGTTTTTTTTTCCAGATTTTTTTTTCGATTTTTTTTTTTTTTTAAATTTCTGCTGACCCTCGTTCTTTAAATGACGCTATCCCGAGGAGGACACCGAAAGGCGAGCCGTAATGGTATCATCTTTGGCAAGCTCCTCCGGTTTTTTTCACAGTTTTTTTTCAGATTTTTTTTTCGGTTTTTTTTCAGATTTTTTTTTCCGGTTTTTTTTTTTTTTTTTACCTTCCGCTGACCCTCGTTCTTTAAATGACGCTATCCCGAGGAGGACACCTAAAGGTGAGCCTTAATAGCCTCATCTTTGGCAAGCTCCTCCGGTTTTTTTTCACAGTTTTTTTCCAGATTTCTTTTTCCGTTTTTTTTTTTTTTTTTTTTTTTTTTTTTTTTTTTTTACGTTCTGCTGACCCTCGTTCTTTAAATGACGCTATCCCGAGGAGGACACCGAAAGGCGAGCCGTAATGGCCTCATCTTTGGCAAGCTCCTCCGATTTTTTTCACAGTTTTTTTCCAGATTTTTTTTTTTTTTTTTTTTACCTTCCGCTGACCCTCGTTCTTTAAATGACGCTCTCCCGAGGAAGACACCTAAAGGTGAGCCTTAATGGCCTCATCTTTGGCAAGCTCCTCCGATTTTTTTCACAGTTTTTTTCCAGATTTTTTTTTCCGGTTTTTTTTTTTTTTTTTTTTTTTATTTTTAGTTTCCGCTGACCCTCATTCTTTAAATGACGCTATCCCGAGGAGGACACCTAAAGGCGAGCCGTAATGGCCTCATCTTTGGCAAGCTCCTCCGGTTTTTTTCACAGTTTTTTCCAGATTTTTTTTTTTTTTTTTTTTTTTTTTTTTTTTTTTTTTTTTTTTTTTTTTTTTACGTTCTGCTGACCCTCGTTCTTTAAATGACGCTATCCCGAGGAGGACACCTAAAGGTGAGCCGTAATAGCCTCATCTTTGGCAAGCTCCTCCGGTTTTTTTTCACAGTTTTTTTCCAGATTTTTTTTTCCGGTTTTTTTTTTTTTTTTATTTACGTTCTGCTGACCCTCGTTCTTTAAATGACGCTATCCCGAGGAGGACACCGAAAGGCGAGCCGTAATGGCCTCATCTTTGGCAAGCTCCTCCGATTTTTTTCACAGTTTTTTTCCAGATTTTTTTTTTTTTTTTTTTTTACCTTCCGCTGACCCTCGTTCTTTAAATGACGCTATCCCGAGGAGGACACCTAAAGGTGAGCCTTAATGGCCTCATCTTTGGCAAGCTCCTCCGGTTTTTTTCACAGTTTTTTTCCAGATTTTTTTTTTTTTTTACGTTCTGCTGACCCTCGTTCTTTAAATGACGCT
>NC_142439.1:62650000-62652500 GCF_059453495.1 Arachis ipaensis | reverse complement strand
CAGATTTATTTATTTTTTTTTTATTTTTTTTTTTTTTACGTTTTGCTGACCCTCGTTCTTTAAATGACGCTATCCCGAGGAGGACACCTAAAGGTGAGCCGTAATAGCCTCATCTTTGGCAAGCTCCTCCGGTTTTTTTTCACAGTTTTTTTCCAGATTTTTTTTTTCGGTTTTTTTTTTTTTTTTATTTACATTCTGCTGACCCTCGTTCTTTAAAAGACGCTATCCCGAGGAGGACACCGAAAGGCGAGCCGTAATGGCCTCATCTTTGGCAAGCTCCTCCGATTTTTTTCACAGTTTTTTTCCAGATTTTTTTTTTTTTTTTTACCTTCTGCTGACCCTCGTTCTTTAAATGACGCTATCCCGAGGAGGACACCTAAAGGTGAGCCGTAATAGCCTCATCTTTGGCAAGCTCCTCCGGTTTTTTTTCACAGTTTTTTTCCAGATTTTTTTTTTCGGTTTTTTTTTTTTTTTATTTACATTCTGCTGACCCTCGTTCTTTAAATGACGCTATCCCGAGGAGGACACCGAAAGGCGAGCCGTAATGGCCTCATCTTTGGCAAGCTCCTCCGATTTTTTTCACAGTTTTTTTCCAGATTTTTTTTTTTTTTTTACCTTCTGCTGACCCTCGTTCTTTAAATGACGCTATCCCGAGGAGGACACCTAAAGGTGAGCCGTAATAGCCTCATCTTTGGCAAGCTCCTCCGGTTTTTTTCACAGTTTTTTTTCCATATTTTTTTTTTCGGTTTTTTTTTTTTTTTTTTTTTTTTAACCTTCCGCTGACCCTCGTTCTTTAAATGACGCTATCCCGAGGAGGACACCTAAAGGCGAGCCGTAATGGCCTCATCTTTGGCAAGCTCCTCCGGTTTTTTTCATAGTCTTTTTCAAGAGTTTTTTTTTTTTTTTTTTTTTTTTTTTTTTTTTACGTTCTGCTGACCCTCGTTCTTTAAATGACGCTATCCCGAGGAGGACACCTAAAGGTGAGCCGTAATAGCCTCATCTTTGGCAAGCTCCTCCGGTTTTTTTTCACAGTTTTTTTTCCAGATTTTTTTTCGATTTTTTTTTTTTTAACGTTCTGCTGACCCTCGTTCTTTAAATGACGCTATCCCGAGGAGGACACCGAAAGGCGAGCCGTAATGGTCTCATCTTTGGCAAGCTCCTCCGGTTTTTTTCACAGTTTTTTTCCAGATTTTTTTTTCGGTTTTTTTTCAGATTTTTTTTTCCGGTTTTTTTTTTTTTTTTTTTTTTTTTTTTTTTTTTTTTTTTTACCTCCCGCTGACCCTCGTTCTTTAAATGACGCTATCCCGAGGAGGACACCTAAAGGTGAGCCTTAATAGCCTCATCTTTGGCAAGCTCCTCCGGTTTTTTTTCACAGTTTTTTTCCAGATTTCTTTTTCCGTTTTTTTTTTTTTTTATTATTTTACGTTCTGCTGACCCTCGTTCTTTAAATGACGCTATCCCGAGGAGGACACCGAAAGGCGAGCCGTAATGGCCTCATCTTTGGCAAGCTCCTCCGATTTTTTTCACAGTTTTTTTCCAGATTTTTTTTTTTTTTTTTTTACCTTCCGCTGACCCTCGTTCTTTAAATGACGCTCTCCCGAGGAAGACACCTAAAGGTGAGCCTTAATGGCCTCATCTTTGGCAAGCTCCTCCGATTTTTTTCACAGTTTTTTTCCAGATTTTTTTTTCCGGTTTTTTTTTTTTTTTTTTTTTTTTTTTTTTTTTTTTTTTTTTTTTTTTTTTACATTCCGCTGACCCTAGTTCTTTAAATGACGCTATCCCGAGGAGGACACCTAAAGGCGAGCCGTATTGGCCTCATCTTTGGCAAGCTCCTCCGGTTTTTTTCACAGTTTTTTTCCAGATTTTTTTTTTTTTTTTTTTTTTTTTTTTTTTTTTTTTTTTTTTTACGTTCTGC
The DNA here is from genome assembly GCF_059453495.1 of Arachis ipaensis. Taxonomy (NCBI): domain Eukaryota; kingdom Viridiplantae; phylum Streptophyta; class Magnoliopsida; order Fabales; family Fabaceae; genus Arachis; species Arachis ipaensis. Next base: position 62,650,585 of record NC_142439.1, on the reverse strand, counting down.
TGACCCTCGTTCTTTAAATGACGCTATCCCGAGGAGGACACCTAAAGGTGAGCCGTAATAGCCTCATCTTTGGCAAGCTCCTCCGGTTTTTTTTCACAGTTTTTTTCCAGATTTTTTTTTTCGGTTTTTTTTTTTTTTTATTTACGTTCTGCTGACCCTCGTTCTTTAAATGACGCTATCCCGAGGAGGACACCGAAAGGCGAGCCGTAATGGCCTCATCTTTGGCAAGCTCCTCCGATTTTTTTCACAGTTTTTTTCCAGATTTTTTTTTTTTTTTACCTTCTGCTGACCCTCGTTCTTTAAATGACGCTATCCCGAGGAGGACACCTAAAGGTGAGCCGTAATAGCCTCATCTTTGGCAAGCTCCTCCGGTTTTTTTCACAGTTTTTTTTCCATATTTTTTTTTTCGGTTTTTTTTTTTTTTTTTTTTTTTTTTTACCTTCCGCTGACCCTCGTTCTTTAAATGACGCTATCCCGAGGAGGACACCTAAAGGCGAGCCGTAATGGCCTCATCTTTGGCAAGCTCCTCCGGTTTTTTTCACAGTTTTTTTCCAGATTTATTTTTTTTTTATTTATTTATTTATT
>NC_142439.1:62630000-62645000 GCF_059453495.1 Arachis ipaensis | reverse complement strand
ATCCCGAGGAGGACACCTAAAGGTGAGCCGTAATAGCCTCATCTTTGGCAAGCTCCTCCGGTTTTTTTTCACAGTTTTTTTCCAGATTTTTTTTTCGGTTTTTTTTTTTTTTTTATTTACGTTCTGCTGACCCTCGTTCTTTAAATGACGCTATCCCGAGGAGGACACCGAAAGGCGAGCCGTAATGGCCTCATCTTTGGCAAGCTCCTCCGATTTTTTTCACAGTTTTTTTCCAGATTTTTTTTTTTTTTTTTTACCTTCTGCTGACCCTCGTTCTTTAAATGACGCTATCCCGAGGAGGACACCGAAAGGCGAGCAGTAATAGCCTCATCTTTGGCAAGCTCCTCCGGTTTTTTTCACAGTTTTATTTTCCAGATTTTTTTTCCGGTTTTTTTTTTTTTTTTTATTTTACCTTCCGCTGACCCTCGTTCTTTAAATGACGCTATCCCGAGGAGGACACCTAAAGGCGAGCCGTAATGGCCTCATCTTTGGCAAGCTCCTCCGGTTTTTTTCACAGTTTTTTTCCAGATATTTTTTTTTTTTTTTTTTTTTTTTTTTTTTTTTACGTTCTGCTGACCCTCGTTCTTTAAATGACGCTATCCCGAGGAGGACACCTAAAGGTGAGCCGTAATAGCCTCATCTTTGGCAAGCTCCTCCGGTTTTTTTTCACAGTTTTTTTTTCCAGATTTTTTTTTCGATTTTTTTTTTTTTTTTTAATTTCTGCTGACCCTCGTTCTTTAAATGACGCTATCCCGAGGAGGACACCGAAAGGCGAGCCGTAATGGTCTCATCTTTGGCAACCTCCTCCGGTTTTTTTCACAGTTTTTTTCCAGATTTTTTTTCCGGTTTTTTTTCAGATTTTTTTTTCCGATTTTTTTTTTTTTTACCTTCCGCTGACCCTCGTTCTTTAAATGACACTATCCCGAGGAGGACACCTAAAGGTGAGCCGTAATAGCCTCATCTTTGGCAAGCTCCTCCGGTTTTTTTCACAGTTTTTTTTCCATATTTTTTTTTTCGGTTTTTTTTTTTTTTTTTTTTTTTTTTTTTTTTTTTTTTTACGTTCTGCTGAGCCTCGTTCTTTAAATGATGCTATCCCGAGGAGGACACCGAAAGGCGAGCCGTAATGGCCTCATCTTTGGCAAGCTCCTCCGGTTTTTTTCACAGTTTTATTTTCCAGATTTTTTTTCCGGTTTTTTTTTTTTTTTTTTTTTTATTTTACCTTCCGCTGACCCTCGTTCTTTAAATGACGCTATCCCGAGGAGGACACCTAAAGGCGAGCCGTAATGGTCTCATCTTTGGCAAGCTCCTCCGGTTTTTTTCACAGTTTTTTTCCAGATTTTTTTTCCGGTTTTTTTTCAGATTTTTTTTTCCGGTTTTTTTTTTTTTACCTCCCGCTGACCCTCGTTCTTTAAATGACGCTATCCCGAGGAGGACACCGAAAGGCGAGCCGTAATGGTCTCATCTTTGGCAAGCTCCTCCAGTTTTTTTCACAGTTTTTTTCCAGATTTTTTTTCCGTTTTTTTTTCAGATTTTTTTTTCCGGTTTTTTTTTTTTTACCTCCCGCTGACCCTCGTTCTTTAAATGACGCTATCCCGAGGAGGACACCTAAAGGTGAGCCTTAATAGCCTCATCTTTGGCAAGCTCCTCCGGTTTTTTTTCACAGTTTTTTTCCAGATTTCTTTTTCCGTTTTTTTTTTTTATTATTTTACGTTCTGCTGACCCTCGTTCTTTAAATGACGCTATCCCGAGGAGGACACCGAAAGGCGAGCCGTAATGGCCTCATCTTTGGCAAGCTCCTCCGATTTTTTCCACAATTTTTTTCCAGATTTTTTTTTTTACCTTCCGCTGACCCTCGTTCTTTAAATGACGCTCTCCCGAGGAAGACACCTAAAGGTGAGCCTTAATGGCCTCATCTTTGGCAAGCTCCTCCGATTTTTTTCACAGTTTTTTTCCAGATTTTTTTTTTTCTTTTTTTTTTTTTTTTTTTTTTTTTTTTTTTTTTTTTACCTTCCGCTGACCCTCGTTCTTTAAATGACGCTATCCCGAGGAGGACACCTAAAGGCGAGCCGTAACGGCCTCATCTTTGGCAAGCTCCTCCGGTTTTTTTCACAGTTTTTTTCCAGATTTATTTATTTATTTATTTATTTTTTTTTTTTTACGTTCTGCTGACCCTCGTTCTTTAAATGACGCTATCCCGAGGAGGACACCTAAAGGTGAGCCGTAATAGCCTCATCTTTGGCAAGCTCCTCCGGTTTTTTTTCACAGTTTTTTTCCAGATTTTTTTTTCGGTTTTTTTTTTTTTTTTATTTTTTTATTTACGTTCTGCTGACCCTCGTTCTTTAAATGACGCTATCCCGAGGAGGACACCGAAAGGCGAGCCGTAATGGCCTCATCTTTGGCAAGCTCCTCCAATTTTTTTCACAGTTTTTTTCCAGATTTTTTTTTTTTTTTTACCTACTGCTGACCCTCGTTCTTTAAATGACGCTATCCCGAGGAGGACACCTAAAGGTGAGCCGTAATAGCCTCATCTTTGGCAAGCTCCTCCGGTTTTTTTCACAGTTTTTTTTCCATATTTTTTTTTTCGGTTTTTTTTTTTTTTTTTTTTTTTTTTTTTTTTTTTTTTTTTTTTTTTTTTTTTTTTACCTTCCGCTGACCCTCGTTCTTTAAATGACGCTATCCCGAGGAGGACACCTAAAGGCGAGCCGTAATGGCCTCATCTTTGGCAAGCTCCTCCGGTTTTTTTCACAGTTTTTTTCCAGATATTTTTTTTTTTTTTTTTTTTTTTTTTTTTTTACGTTCTGCTGACCCTCGTTCTTTAAATGACGCTATCCCGAGGAGGACACCTAAAGGTGAGCCGTAATAGCCTCATCTTTGGCAAGCTCCTCCGGTTTTTTTTCACAGTTTTTTTTTCCAGATTTTTTTTTCGATTTTTTTTTTTTTTAAATTTCTGCTGACCCTCGTTCTTTAAATGACGCTATCCCGAGGAGGACACCGAAAGGCGAGCCGTAATGGTCTCATCTTTGGCAAGCTCCTCCGGTTTTTTTCACAGTTTTTTTCCAGATTTTTTTTCCGGTTTTTTTTCAGATTTTTTTTTCCGATTTTTTTTTTTTTACCTTCCGCTGACCCTCGTTCTTTAAATGACGCTATCCCGAGGAGGACACCGAAAGGCGAGCCGTAATGGCCTCATCTTTGGCAAGCTCCTCCGATTTTTTTCACAGTTTTTTTCCAGATTTTTTTTTTTTTTTTTACCTTCCGCTGACCCTCGTTCTTTAAATGACGCTCTCCCGAGGAAGACACCTAAAGGTGAGCCTTAATGGCCTCATCTTTGGCAAGCTCCTCCGATTTTTTTCACAGTTTTTTTCCAGATTTTTTTTTCTGGTTTTTTTTTTTTTTTTTTTTTTTTTTTTTTTTTAAACCTTCCGCTGACCCTCGTTCTTTAAATGACGCTATCCCGAGGAGGACACCTAAAGGCGAGCCGTAATGGCCTCATCTTTGGCAAGCTCCTCCGGTTTTTTTCACAGTTTTTTTCCAGATTTATTTTTTTTTTTTATTTTTTTTTTTTTACGTTTTGCTGACCCTCGTTCTTTAAATGACGCTATCCCGAGGAGGACACCTAAAGGTGAGCCGTAATAGCCTCATCTTTGGCAAGCTCCTCCGGTTTTTTTTCACAGTTTTTTTCCAGATTTTTTTTTTCGGTTTTTTTTTTTTTTTATTTACGTTCTGCTGACCCTCGTTCTTTAAATGACGCTATCCCGAGGAGGACACCGAAAGGCGAGCCGTAATGGCCTCATCTTTGGCAAGCTCCTCCGATTTTTTTCACAGTTTTTTTCCAGATTTTTTTTTTTTTTTTTTACCTTCAGCTGACCCTCGTTCTTTAAATGACGCTATCCCGAGGAGGACACCTAAAGGTGAGCCGTAATAGCCTCATCTTTGGCAAGCTCCTCCGGTTTTTTTTCACAGTTTTTTTTCCAGATTTTTTTTTCGATTTTTTTTTTTTTTTACGTTCTGCTGAGCGTCGTTCTTTAAATGACGCTATCCCGAGGAGGACACCTAAAGGCGAGCCGTAATGGCCTCATCTTTGGCAAGCTCCTCCGGTTTTTTTCACAGTTTTTTTCCAGATTTTTTTTTTTTTTTTACGTTCTACTGACCCTCGTTCTTTAAATGACGCTATCCCGAGGAGGACACCTAAAGGTGAGCCGTAATAGCCTCATCTTTGGCAAGCTCCTCCGGTTTTTTTCACAGTTTTTTTTTGCAGATTTTTTTTTTTTTTTTTTTTTTTACGTTCTACTGACCCTCGTTCTTTAAATGACGCTATCCCGAGGAGGACACCGAAAGGCGAGCCGTAATGGCCTCATCTTTGGCAAGCTCCTCCGATTTTTTTCACAGTTTTTTTCCAGATTTTTTTTTTTTTTTTTACCTTCTGCTGACCCTCGTTCTTTAAATGACGCTATCCTGAGGAGGACACCTAAAGGTGAGCCGTAATAGCCTCATCTTTGGCAAGCTCCTCCGGTTTTTTTTACAGTTTTTTTTCCATATTTTTTTTTTCGGTTTTTTTTTTTTTTTTTTTTTTTTTTTTTTTTTTTACGTTCTGCTGAGCCTCGTTCTTTAAATGACGCTATCCCGAGGAGGACACCGAAAGGCGAGCCGTAATGGCCTCATCTTTGGCAAGCTCCTCCGGTTTTTTTCACAGTTTTATTTTCCAGATTTTTTTTCCAGTTTTTTTTTTTTTTTTTTTTATTTTACCTTCCGCTGACCCTCGTTCTTTAAATGACGCTATCCCGAGGAGGACACCTAAAGGCGAGCCGTAATGGCCTCATCTTTGGCAAGCTCCTCCGGTTTTTTTCACAGTTTTTTTCCAGATATTTTTTTTTTTTTTTTTTTTTTTTTTTTTTTTTTTTTTTTTTTTTTTTTTTTTTTTTACGTTCTGCTGACCCTCGTTCTTTAAATGACGCTATCCCGAGGAGGACACCTAAAGGTGAGCCGTAATAGCCTCATCTTTGGCAAGCTCCTCCGGTTTTTTTTCACAGTTTTTTTTTCCAGATTTTTTTTTCGATTTTTTTTTTTTTTTAAATTTCTGCTGACCCTCGATCTTTAAATGACGCTATCCCGAGGAGGACACCGAAAGGCGAGCCGTAATGGTCTCATCTTTGGCAAGCTCCTCCGGTTTTTTTCACAGTTTTTTTCCAGATTTTTTTTCCGGTTTTTTTTCAGATTTTTTTTTCCGTTTTTTTTTTTTTACCTTCCGCTGACCCTCGTTCTTTAAATGACGCTATCCCGAGGAGGACACCGAAAGGCGAGCCGTAATGGCCTCATCTTTGGCAAGCTCCTCCGATTTTTTTCACAGTTTTTTTCCAGATTTTTTTTTTTTTTTACCTTCCGCTGACCCTCGTTCTTTAAATGACGCTCTCCCGAGGAAGACACCTAAAGGTGAGCCTTAATGGCCTCATCTTTGGCAAGCTCCTCCGATTTTTTTCACAGTTTTTTTCCAGATTTTTTTTTCCGGTTTTTTTTTTTTTTTTTTTTTTTTTTTTTTTTAACCTTCCGCTGACCCTCGTTCTTTAAATGACGCTATCCCGAGGAGGACACCTAAAGGCGAGCCGTAATGGCCTCATCTTTGGCAAGCTCCTCCGGTTTTTTTCACAGTTTTTTTCCAGATTTATTTTTTTTTTTTTTATTTTTTTTTTTTTACGTTTTGCTGACCCTCGTTCTTTAAATGACGCTATCCCGAGGAGGACACCTAAAGGTGAGCCGTAATAGCCTCATCTTTGGCAAGCTCCTCCGGTTTTTTTTCACAGTTTTTTTCCAGATTTTTTTTTTCGGTTTTTTTTTTTTTTTTATTTACGTTCTGCTGACCCTCGTTCTTTAAATGACGCTATCCCGAGGAGGACACCGAAAGGCGAGCCGTAATGGCCTCATCTTTGGCAAGCTCCTCCGATTTTTTTCACAGTTTTTTTCCAGATTTTTTTTTTTTTTTTTTTTACCTTCAGCTGACCCTCGTTCTTTAAATGACGCTATCCCGAGGAGGACACCTAAAGGTGAGCCGTAATAGCCTCATCTTTGGCAAGCTCCTCCGGTTTTTTTCACAGTTTTTTTTCCATATTTTTTTTTTCGGTTTTTTTTTTTTTTTTTTTTTTTTTTTTTTTTTTTTTTTTTTTTTTTTTTTTTTTACGTTCTGCTGAGCCTCGTTCTTTAAATGACGCTATCCCGAGGAGGACACCTAAAGGCGAGCCGTAATGGCCTCATCTTTGGCAAGCTCCTCCGGTTTTTTTCACAGTTTTATTTTCCAGATTTTTTTTCCGGTTTTTTTTTTTTTTTTTTTTTTTTTTTTTTTTTTTTTTTTTTTTTTTTTTTTTTTACGTTCTACAGACCCTCGTTCTTTAAATGACGCTATCCCGAGGAGGACACCTAAAGGTGAGCCGTAATAGCCTCATCTTTGGCAAGCTCCTCCGGTTTTTTTTCACAGTTTTTTTTCCAGATTTTTTTTTCGATTTTTTTTTTTTTTAACGTTCTGCTGACCCTCGTTCTTTAAATGACGCTATCCCGAGGAGGACACCGAAAGGCGAGCCGTAATGGTCTCATCTTTGGCAAGCTCCTCCGGTTTTTTTCACAGTTTTTTTCCAGATTTTTTTTCCGGTTTTTTTCAGATTTTTTTTTCCGATTTTTTTTTTTTTTACCTATCGCTGACCCTTGTTCTTTAAATGACGCTATCCCGAGGAGGACACCTAAAGGTGAGCCTTAATAGCCTCATCTTTGGCAAGCTCCTCCGGTTTTTTTTCACAGTTTTTTTCCAGATTTTTTTTTCCGGTTTTTTTTTTTTTTTTTTTATACGTTCTGCTGACCCTCGTTCTTTAAATGACGCTATCCCGAGGAGGACACCGAAAGGCGAGCCGTAATGGCCTCATCTTTGGTAAGCTCCTCCGATTTTTTTCACAGTTTTTTTCCAGATTTTTTTTTTTTTTTTTTTTACCTTCCGCTGACCCTCGTTCTTTAAATGACGCTATCCCGAGGAGGACACCTAAAGGTGAGCCTTAATGGCCTCATCTTTGGCAAGCTCCTCCGATTTTTTTCACAGTTTTTTTCCAGATTTTTTTTTCCGGTTTTTTTTTTTTTTTTTTTTTTACCTTCCGCTGACCCTCGTTCTTTAAATGACGCTATCCCGAGGAGGACACCTAAAGGCGAGCCGTAATGGCCTCATCTTTGGCAAGCTCCTCCGGTTTTTTTCACTGTTTTTTTCCAGATTTTTTTTTTTTTTTTTTTTTTTTTTTTACGTTCCGCTGACCCTCGTTCTTTAAATGACGCTATCCCGAGGAGGACACCTAAAGGCGAGCCGTAATGGCCTCATCTTTGGCAAGCTCCTCCGGTTTTTTTCACAGTTTTTTTCCAGATTTTTTTTTTTTTTTTTTTTTTTTTTTTTTTTTTTTTTTTTTTTTTTTTACGTTCTGCTGACCCTCGTTCTTTAAATGACGCTATCCCGAGGAGGACACCTAAAGGTGAGCCGTAATAGCCTCATCTTTGGCAAGCTCCTCCGGTTTTTTTTCACAGTTCTTTTTCCAGATTTTTTTTTCGATTTTTTTTTTTTTTTTAACGTTCTGCTGACCCTCGTTCTTTAAATGACGCTATCCCGAGGAGGACACCGAAAGGTGAGCCGTAATGGTCTCATCTTTGGCAAGCTCCTCCGGTTTTTTTCACAGTTTTTTTCCAGATTTTTTTTCCGGTTTTTTTTCAGATTTTTTTTTCCGATTTTTTTTTTTTTTTACCTATCGCTGACCCTCGTTCTTTAAATGACGCTATCCCGAGGAGGACACCTAAAGGTGAGCCTTAATAGCCTCATCTTTGGCAAGCTCCTCCGTTTTTTTTCACAGTTTTTTTCCAAATTTTTTTTTCCGGTTTTTTTTTTTTTTTTTTATACGTTCTGCTGACCCTCGTTCTTTAAATGACGCTATCCCGAGGAGGACACCGAAAGGCGAGCCGTAATGGCCTCATCTTTGGCAAGCTCCTCCGGTTTTTTTCACAGTTTTTTTTCCATTTTTTTTTTCGGTTTTTTTTTTTTTTTTTTTTTTTTTTTTTTTTTTTTTTTTTTACCTTCCGCTGACCCTCGTTCTTTAAATGACGCTATCCCGAGGAGGACACCTAAAGGCGAGCCGTAATGGCCTCATCTTTGGCAAGCTCCTCCGGTTTTTTTCACAGTTTTTTTCCAGATTTTTTTTTTTTTTTTTTTTTACGTTCCGCTGACCCTCGTTCTTTAAATGACGCTATCCCGAGGAGGACACCTAAAGGCGAGCCGTAATGGCCTCATCTTTGGCAAGCTCCTCCGGTTTTTTTCACAGTTTTTTTCCAGATTTTTTTTTTTTTTTTTTTTTTTTTTTTTTTTTTACGTTCTGCTGACCCTCGTTGTTTAAATGACGCTATCCCGAGGAGGACACCTAAAGGTGACCCGTAATAGCCTCATCTTTGGCAAGCTCCTCCGGTTTTTTTTCACAGTTTTTTTCCAGATTTTTTTTTCGGTTTTTTTTTTTTTTTTTTTATTTACGTTCTGCTGACCCTCGTTCTTTAAATGACGCTATCCCGAGGAGGACACCGAAAGGCGAGCCGTAATGGCCTCATCTTTGGCAAGCTCCTCCGATTTTTTTCACAGTTTTTTTCCAGATTTTTTTTTTTTTTTTTTACCTTCTGCTGACCCTCGTTCTTTAAATGACGCTATCCCGAGGAGGACACCTAAAGGTGAGCCGTAATAGCCTCATCTTTGGCAAGCTCCTCCGGTTTTTTTTCACAGTTTTTTTTCCAGATTTTTTTTTCGATTTTTTTTTTTTAACGTTCTGCTGACCCTCGTTCTTTAAATGACGCTATCCCGAGGAGGACACCTAAAGGTGAGCCGTAATAGCCTCATCTTTGGCAAGCTCCTCCGGTTTTTTTCACAGTTTTTTTTTCCATTTTTTTTTTCGGTTTTTTTTTTTTTTTTTTTTTTTTTTTTTTTTTTTTTTAACGTTCTGCTGACCCTCGTTCTTTAAATGACGCTATCCCGAGGAGGACACCTAAAGGCGAGCCGTAATGGCCTCATCTTTGGCAAGCTCCTCCGGTTTTTTTCACAGTTTTTTTTCCAGATTTTTTTTTTTTTTTTTTTTTTTTTTATTACGTTCTGCTGACCCTCGTTCTTTAAATGACGCTATCCCAAGGAGGACACCTAAAGGTGAGCCGTAATAGCCTCATCTTTGGCAAGCTCCTCCGATTTTTCTTCACAGTTTTTTTTCCAGATTTTTTTTTTCGGTTTTTTTTTTTTTTTTTTTTTTTTTTTTTTTTACCTTCCGCTGACCCTCGTTCTTTAAATGACGCTATCCCGAGGAGGACACCTAAAGGCGAGCCGTAATGGCCTCATCTTTGGCAAGCTCCTCCGGTTTTTTTCACAGTTTTTTTCCAGATTTTTTATTTTTATTTATTTATTTTTTTTTTTTACGTTCTGCTGACCCTCGTTCTTTAAATGACGCTATCCCGAGGAGGACACCTAAAGGTGAGCCGTAATAGCCTCATCTTTGGCAAGCTCCTCCGGTTTTTTTCACAGTTTTTTTCCAGATTTTTTTTTTTTTTTTTTTTTTTTTACGTTCTGCTGACCCTCGTTCTTTAAATGACGCTATCCCGAGGAGGACACCTAAAGGTGAGCCGTAATAGCCTCATCTTTGGCAAGCTCCTCCGGTTTTTTTTCACAGTTTTTTTTCCAGATTTTTTTTCGATTTTTTTTTTTTTACGTTCTGCTGACCCTCGTTCTTTAAATGACGCAATCCCGAGGAGGACACCGAAAGGCGAGCCGTAATGGCCTCATCTTTGGCAAGCTCCTCCGATTTTTTTCACAGTTTTTTTCCAGATTTTTTTTTTTTTTTTTTTTTTACCTTCTGCTGACCCTCGTTCTTTAAATGACACTATCCCGAGGAGGACACCTAAAGGTGAGCCGTAATAGCCTCATCTTTGGCAAGCTCCTCCGGTTTTTTTCACAGTTTTTTTCCATATTTTTTTTTTCGGTTTTTTTTTTTTTTTTTTTTTTTTTTTTTTTTTTTTTTTTTTTTTTTTTTTTTTTTTTTTTTTTTTTTTTTTTACCTTCCGCTGACCCTCGTTCTTTAAATGACGCTATCCCGAAGAGGACACCTAAAGGCGAGCCGTAATGGCCTCATCTTTGGCAAGCTCCTCCGGTTTTTTTCACAGTTTTTTTCCAGATTTATTTATTTATTTATTTATTTATTTATTTATTTATTTTTTTTTTTTTTACGTTCCGCTGACCCTCGTTCTTTAAATGACGCTATCCCGAGGAGGACACCTAAAGGCGAGCCGTAATGGCCTCATCTTTGGCAAGCTCCTCCGGTTTTTTTCACAATTTTATTTTCCAGATTTTTTTTCCGGTTTTTTTTTTTTTTTTTTTTTTTTTTATTTTACCTTCCGCTGACCCTCGTTCTTTAAATGACGCTATCCCGAGGAGGACACCTAAAGGCGAGCCGTAATGGGCTCATCTTTGGCAAGCTCCTCCGGTTTTTTTCACAGTTTTTTTCCAGATTTTTTTTTTTTTTTTTTTTTTTTTTTTTTTTTTTTTTTTTTTTTTTTTTTTTTTTTTTTTTTACGTTCTGCTGACCCTCGTTCTTTAAATGACGCTATCCCGAGGAGGACACCTAAAGGTGAGCCGTAATAGCCTCATCTTTTGCAAGCTCCTCCGGTTTTTTTTCACAGTTTTTTTTTCCAGATTTTTTTTTCGATTTTTTTTTTTTAACGTTCTGCTGACCCTCGTTCTTTAAATGACGCTATCCCGAGGAGGACACCGAAAGGCGAGCCGTAATGGTCTCATCTTTGGCAAGCTCCTCCGGTTTTTTTCACAGTTTTTTTCCAGATTTTTTTTCCGGTTTTTTTTCAGATTTTTTTTCCGATTTTTTTTTTTTTACCTTCCGCTGACCCTCGTTCTTTAAATGACGCTATCCCGAGGAGGACACCTAAAGGTGAGCCTTAATAGCCTCATCTTTGGCAAGCTCCTCCGGTTTTTTTTCACAGTTTTTTTCCAGATTTCTTTTTCCGTTTTTTTTTTTTTTTTTACGTTCTGCTGACCCTCGTTCTTTAAATGACGCTATCCCGAGGAGGACACCTAAAGGTGAGCCGTAATAGCCTCATCTTTGGCAAGCTCCTCCGGTTTTTTTTCACAGTTCTTTTTCCAGATTTTTTTTTCGATTTTTTTTTTTTTTTTAACGTTCTGCTGACCCTCGTTCTTTAAATGACGCTATCCCGAGGAGGACACCGAAAGGTGAGCCGTAATGGTCTCATCTTTGGCAAGCTCCTCCGGTTTTTTTCACAGTTTTTTTCCAGATTTTTTTTCCGGTTTTTTTTCAGATTTTTTTTTCCGATTTTTTTTTTTTTTTACCTATCGCTGACCCTCGTTCTTTAAATGACGCTATCCCGAGGAGGACACCTAAAGGTGAGCCTTAATAGCCTCATCTTTGGCAAGCTCCTCCGTTTTTTTTCACAGTTTTTTTCCAAATTTTTTTTTCCGGTTTTTTTTTTTTTTTTTTATACGTTCTGCTGACCCTCGTTCTTTAAATGACGCTATCCCGAGGAGGACACCGAAAGGCGAGCCGTAATGGCCTCATCTTTGGCAAGCTCCTCCGGTTTTTTTCACAGTTTTTTTTCCATTTTTTTTTTCGGTTTTTTTTTTTTTTTTTTTTTTTTTTTTTTTTTTTTTACCTTCCGCTGACCCTCGTTCTTTAAATGACGCTATCCCGAGGAGGACACCTAAAGGCGAGCCGTAATGGCCTCATCTTTGGCAAGCTCCTCCGGTTTTTTTCACAGTTTTTTTCCAGATTTTTTTTTTTTTTTTTTTTTACGTTCCGCTGACCCTCGTTCTTTAAATGACGCTATCCCGAGGAGGACACCTAAAGGCGAGCCGTAATGGCCTCATCTTTGGCAAGCTCCTCCGTTTTTTTTCACAGTTTTTTTCCAGATTTTTTTTTTTTTTTTTTTTTTTTTTTTTTTTTTTTACGTTCTGCTGACCCTCGTTGTTTAAATGACGCTATCCCGAGGAGGACACCTAAAGGTGACCCGTAATAGCCTCATCTTTGGCAAGCTCCTCCGGTTTTTTTTCACAGTTTTTTTCCAGATTTTTTTTTCGGTTTTTTTTTTTTTTTTTTTATTTACGTTCTGCTGACCCTCGTTCTTTAAATGACGCTATCCCGAGGAGGACACCGAAAGGCGAGCCGTAATGGCCTCATCTTTGGCAAGCTCCTCCGATTTTTTTCACAGTTTTTTTCCAGATTTTTTTTTTTTTTTTTTACCTTCTGCTGACCCTCGTTCTTTAAATGACGCTATCCCGAGGAGGACACCTAAAGGTGAGCCGTAATAGCCTCATCTTTGGCAAGCTCCTCCGGTTTTTTTTCACAGTTTTTTTTCCAGATTTTTTTTTCGATTTTTTTTTTTTTAACGTTCTGCTGACCCTCGTTCTTTAAATGACGCTATCCCGAGGAGGACACCTAAAGGTGAGCCGTAATAGCCTCATCTTTGGCAAGCTCCTCCGGTTTTTTTCACAGTTTTTTTTTCCATTTTTTTTTTCGGTTTTTTTTTTTTTTTTTTTTTTTTTTTTTTTTTTTAACGTTCTGCTGACCCTCGTTCTTTAAATGACGCTATCCCGAGGAGGACACCTAAAGGCGAGCTGTAATGGCCTCATCTTTGGCAAGCTCCTCCGGTTTTTTTCACAGTTTTTTTTCCAGATTTTTTTTTTTTTTTTTTTTTTTTTATTACGTTCTGCTGACCCTCGTTCTTTAAATGACGCTATCCCAAGGAGGACACCTAAAGGTGAGCCGTAATAGCCTCATCTTTGGCAAGCTCCTCCGATTTTTCTTCACAGTTTTTTTTCCAGATTTTTTTTTTCGGTTTTTTTTTTTTTTTTTTTTTTTTTTTTTTTTTTACCTTCCGCTGACCCTCGTTCTTTAAATGACGCTATCCCGAGGAGGACACCTAAAGGCGAGCCGTAATGGCCTCATCTTTGGCAAGCTCCTCCGGTTTTTTTCACAGTTTTTTTCCAGATTTTTTATTTTTATTTATTTATTTTTTTTTTTACGTTCTGCTGACCCTCGTTCTTTAAATGACGCTATCCCGAGGAGGACACCTAAAGGTGAGCCGTAATAGCCTCATCTTTGGCAAGCTCCTCCGGTTTTTTTCACAGTTTTTTTCCAGATTTTTTTTTTTTTTTTTTTTTTTTACGTTCTGCTGACCCTCGTTCTTTAAATGACGCTATCCCGAGGAGGACACCTAAAGGTGAGCCGTAATAGCCTCATCTTTGGCAAGCTCCTCCGGTTTTTTTTCACAGTTTTTTTTCCAGATTTTTTTTCGATTTTTTTTTTTTACGTTCTGCTGACCCTCGTTCTTTAAATGACGCAATCCCGAGGAGGACACCGAAAGGCGAGCCGTAATGGCCTCATCTTTGGCAAGCTCCTCCGATTTTTTTCACAGTTTTTTTCCAGATTTTTTTTTTTTTTTTTTTTTACCTTCTGCTGACCCTCGTTCTTTAAATGACACTATCCCGAGGAGGACACCTAAAGGTGAGCCGTAATAGCCTCATCTTTGGCAAGCTCCTCCGGTTTTTTTCACAGTTTTTTTCCATATTTTTTTTTTCGGTTTTTTTTTTTTTTTTTTTTTTTTTTTTTTTTTTTTTTTTTTTTTTTTTTTTTTTTTTTTTTACCTTCCGCTGACCCTCGTTCTTTAAATGACGCTATCCCGAAGAGGACACCTAAAGGCGAGCCGTAATGGCCTCATCTTTGGCAAGCTCCTCCGGTTTTTTTCACAGTTTTTTTCCAGATTTATTTATTTATTTATTTATTTATTTATTTATTTTTTTTTTTTTTTTTACGTTCCGCTGACCCTCGTTCTTTAAATGACGCTATCCCGAGGAGGACACCTAAAGGCGAGCCGTAATGGCCTCATCTTTGGCAAGCTCCTCCGGTTTTTTTCACAATTTTATTTTCCAGATTTTTTTTCCGGTTTTTTTTTTTTTTTTTTTTTTTTTTATTTTACCTTCCGCTGACCCTCGTTCTTTAAATGACGCTATCCCGAGGAGGACACCTAAAGGCGAGCCGTAATGGCCTCATCTTTGGCAAGCTCCTCCGGTTTTTTTCACAGTTTTTTTCCAGATTTTTTTTTTTTTTTTTTTTTTTTTTTTTTTTTTTTTTTTTTTTTTTTTTTTTTTTTTTTTTTTACGTTCTGCTGACCCTCGTTCTTTAAATGACGCTATCCCGAGGAGGACACCTAAAGGTGAGCCGTAATAGCCTCATCTTTGGCAAGCTCCTCCGGTTTTTTTTCACAGTTTTTTTTTCCAGATTTTTTTTTCGATTTTTTTTTTTTTAACGTTCTGCTGACCCTCGTTCTTTAAATGACGCTATCCCGAGGAGGACACCGAAAGGCGAGCCGTAATGGTCTCATCTTTGGCAAGCTCCTCCGGTTTTTTTCACAGTTTTTTTCCAGATTTTTTTTCCGGTTTTTTTTCAGATTTTTTTTCCGATTTTTTTTTTTTTACCTTCCGCTGACCCTCGTTCTTTAAATGACGCTATCCCGAGGAGGACACCTAAAGGTGAGCCTTAATAGCCTCATCTTTGGCAAGCTCCTCCGGTTTTTTTTCACAGTTTTTTTCCAGATTTCTTTTTCCGTTTTTTTTTTTTATTTTACGTTCTGCTGACCCTCGTTCTTTAAATGACGCTATCCCGAGGAGGACACCTAAAGGTGAGCCGTAATAGCCTCATCTTTGGCAAGCTCCTCCGGTTTTTTTTCACAGTTTTTTTTCCAGATTTTTTTTTCGATTTTTTTTTTTTTAACGTTCTGCTGACCCTCGTTCTTTAAATGACGCTATCCCGAGGAGGACACCGAAAGGCGAGCCGTAATGGTCTCATCTTTGGCAAGCTCCTCCGGTTTTTTTCACAGTTTTTTTCCAGATTTTTTTTCCGGTTTTTTTAAAGAATTTTTTTTCCGGTTTTTTTTTTTTTACCTCCCGCT
>NC_142439.1:62592500-62627500 GCF_059453495.1 Arachis ipaensis | reverse complement strand
TGGCCTCATCTTTGGCAAGCTCATCCGGTTTTTTTCACAGTTTTTTTCCAGATTTTTTTTTTTTTTTTTTTTTTTTTTTTTTTTTTTTTTTTACGTTCTGCTGACCCTCGTTCTTTAAATGACGCTATCCCGAGGAGGACACCTAAAGGCGAGCCGTAATGGCCTCATCTTTGGCAAGCTCCTCCGGTTTTTATCACAGTTATTTTCCAGATTTTTTTTTTTTTTTTTTTTTTTTTTTTTTTTTTTTTTTTTTTTTTTACGTTCTGCTGACCCTCGTTCTTTAAATGACGCTATCCCGAGGAGGACACCTAAAGGTGAGCCGTAATAGCCTCATCTTTGGCAAGCTCCTCCGGTTTTTTTTCACAGTTTTTTTTCCAGATTTTTTTTTCGATTTTTTTTTTTTAACGTTCTGCTGACCCTCGTTCTTTAAATGACGCTATCCCGAGGAGGACACCGAAAGGCGAGCCGTAATGGCCTCATCTTTGGCAAGCTCCTTCGATTTTTTTCACAGTTTTTTTCCAGATTTTTTTTTTTTTTTTTTTACCTTCCGCTGACCCTCGTTCTTTAAATGAGGCTCTCCCGAGGAGGACACCTAAAGGTGAGCCTTAATGGCCTCATCTTTGGCAAGCTCCTCCGATTTTTTTCACAGTTTTTTTCCAGATTTTTTTATCCGGTTTTTTTTTTTTTTTTTTAATCTTCCGCTGACCCTCGTTCTTTAAATGACGCTATCCCGAGGAGGACACCTAAAGGCGAGCCGTAATGGCCTCATCTTTGGCAAGCTCCTCCGGTTTTTTTCACAGTTTTTTTCCAGATATTTTTTTTTTTTTTTTTTTTACGTTCTGCTGACCCTCGTTCTTTAAATGACGCTATCCCGAGGAGGACACCTAAAGGTGAGCCGTAATAGCCTCATCTTTGGCAAGCTCCTCCGGTTTTTTTTCACAGTTTTTTTTCCAGATTTTTTTTTCAATTTTTTTTTTAACGTTCTGCTGACCCTCGTTCTTTAAATGACGCTATCCCGAGGAGGACACCGAAAGGCGAGCCGTAATGGTCTCATCTTTGGCAAGCTCCTCCGGTTTTTTTCACAATTTTTTTCCAGATTTTTTTTCCGGTTTTTTTTCAGATTTTTTTTTCCGGTTTTTTTTTTTTTTACCTTCCGCTGACCCTCGTTCTTTAAATGACGCTATCCCGAGGAGGACACCTAAAGGTGAGCCTTAATAGCCTCATCTTTGGCAAGCTCCTCCGGTTTTTTTTCACAGTTTTTTTCCAGATTTTTTTTTCCAGTTTTTTTTTTTTTTTTTTTATACGTTCTGCTGACCCTCGTTCTTTAAATGACGCTATCCCGAGGAGGACACCGAAAGGCGAGCCGTAATGGCCTCATCTTTGGCAAGCTCCTCCGATTTTTTTCACAGTTTTTTTCCAGATTTTTTTTTTTTTTTTTTTTACCTTCCGCTGACCCTCGTTCTTTAAATGACGCTATCCCGAGGAGGACACCTAAAGGTGAGCCTTAATGGCCTCATCTTTGGCAAGCTCCTCCGATTTTTTTCACAGTTTATTTCCAGATTTTTTTTCCGTTTTTTTTTTTTTTTTTTTTTTTTTTTTTTTTTTTTTTTTTTTTTTTTTTTACCTTCCGCTGACCCTCGTTCCTTAAATGACGCTATCCCGAGGAGGACACCTAAAGGCGAGCCGTAATGGCCTCATCTTTGGCAAGCTCCTCCGGTTTTTTTCACAGTTTTTTTCCAGATTTTTTTTTTTTTTTTTTTTTTTTTTTACGTTCCGCTGACCCTCGTTCTTTAAATGACGCTATCCCGAGGAGGACACCTAAAGGCGAGCCGTAATGGCCTCATCTTTGGCAAGCTCCTCCGGTTTTTTTCACAGTTTTTTTCCAGATTTTTTTTTTTTTTTTTTTTTTTTTTTTTTTTTTTTTTTTTTTTTTTTTTTTTACCTTCCGCTGACCCTCGTTCCTTAAATGACGCTATCCCGAGGAGGACACCTAAAGGCGAGCCGTAATGGCCTCATCTTTGGCAAGCTCCTCCGGTTTTTTTCACAGTTTTTTTCCAGATTTTTTTTTTTTTTTTTTTTTTTTACGTTCCGCTGACCCTCGTTCTTTAAATGACGCTATCCCGAGGAGGACACCTAAAGGCGAGCCGTAATGGCCTCATCTTTGGCAAGCTCCTCCGGTTTTTTTCACAGTTTTTTTCCAGATTTTTTTTCCAGATTTTTTTTTTTTTTTTTTTTTTTTTTTTTTTTTTACGTTCTGCTGACCCTCGTTCTTTAAATGACGCTATCCCGAGGAGGACACCTAAAGGTGAGCCGTAATAGCCTCATCTTTGGCAAGCTCCTCCGGTTTTTTTTCACAGTTTTTTTTCCAGATTTTTTTTTCGATTTTTTTTTTTTTTAACGTTCTGCTGACCCTCGTTCTTTAAATGACGCTATCCCGAGGAGGACACCGAAAGGTGAGCCGTAATGGTCTCATCTTTGGCAAGCTCCTCCGGTTTTTTTCACAGTTTTTTTCCAGATTTTTTTTCCGGTTTTTTTTCAGATTTTTTTTTCCGATTTTTTTTTTTTTTACCTATCGCTGACCCTCGTTCTTTAAATGACGCTATCCCGAGGAGGACACCTAAAGGTGAGCCTTAATAGCCTCATCTTTGGCAAGCTCCTCCGGTTTTTTTTCACAGTTTTTTTCCAAATTTTTTTTTCCGGTTTTTTTTTTTTTTTTTTTATACGTTCTGCTGACCCTCGTTCTTTAAATGACGCTATCCCGAGGAGGACACCGAAAGGCGAGCCGTAATGGCCTCATCTTTGGCAAGCTCCTCCGATTTTTTTCACAGTTTTTTTCCAGATTTTTTTTTTTTTTTTTTTTACCTTCCGCTGACCCTCGTTCTTTAAATGACGCTATCCCGAGGAGGACACCTAAAGGTGAGCCTTAATGGCCTCATCTTTGGCAAGCTCCTCCGATTTTTTTCACAGTTTTTTTCCAGATTTTAATGCGGTTTTTTTTTTTTTTTTTTTTTTTTTTTTTTTTTTTTTTTTTTTTTACCTTCCGCTGACCCTCGTTCTTTAAATGACGCTATCCCGAGGAGGACACCTAAAGGCGAGCCGTAATGGCCTCATCTTTGGCAAGCTCCTCCGGTTTTTTTCACAGTTTTTTTCCAGATTTTTTTTTTTTTTACGTTCCGCTGACCCTCGTTCTTTAAATGACGCTATCCCGAGGAGGACACCTAAAGGCGAGCCGTAATGGCCTCATCTTTGGCAAGCTCCTCCGATTTTTTTCACAGTTTTTTTCCAGATTTTTTTTTTTTTTTTTTTTTTTTTTTTTTTTTTTTTTTTTTTTACGTTCTGCTGACCCTCGTTCTTTAAATGACGCTATCCCGAGGAGGACACCTAAAGGTGAGCCGTAATAGCCTCATCTTTGGCAAGCTCCTCCGGTTTTTTTTCACATTTTTTTTCCAGATTTTTTTTTCGATTTTTTTTTTTTTTTAACGTTCTGCTGACCCTCGTTCTTTAAATGACGCTATCCCGAGGAGGACACCGAAAGGTGAGCCGTAATGGTCTCATCTTTGGCAAGCTCCTCCGGTTTTTTTCACAGTTTTTTTCCAGATTTTTTTTCCGGTTTTTTTTCAGATTTTTTTTTCCGATTTTTTTTTTTTTTACCTATCGCTGACCCTCGTTCTTTAAATGACGCTATCCCGAGGAGGACACCTAAAGGTGAGCCTTAATAGCCTCATCTTTGGCAAGCTCCTCCGGTTTTTTTTCACAGTTTTTTTCCAAATTTTTTTTTCCGGTTTTTTTTTTTTTTTTTATACGTTCTGCTGACCCTCGTTCTTTAAATGACGCTATCCCGAGGAGGACACCGAAAGGCGAGCCGTAATGGCCTCATCTTTGGCAAGCTCCTCCGATTTTTTTCACAGTTTTTTTCCAGATTTTTTTTTTTTTTTTTTTTTACCTTCCGCTGACCCTCGTTCTTTAAATGACGCTATCCCGAGGAGGACACCTAAAGGTGAGCCTTAATGGCCTCATCTTTGGCAAGCTCCTCCGATTTTTTTCACAGTTTTTTTCCAGATTTTTTTTCCGGTTTTTTTTTTTTTTTTTTTTTTTTTTTTTTTTTTTTTTTTTTTTTTTTTTTTTTTTTTTTTTTTACCTTCCGCTGACCCTCGTTCTTTAAATGACGCTATCCCGAGGAGGACACCTAAAGGCGAGCCGTAATGGCCTCATCTTTGGCAAGCTCCTCCGGTTTTTTTCACAGTTTTTTTCCAGATTTTTTTTTTTTTTTTTTTTTTTTACGTTCCGCTGACCCTCGTTCTTTAAATGACGCTATCCCGAGGAGGACACCTAAAGGCGAGCCGTAATGGCCTCATCTTTGGCAAGCTCCTCCGGTTTTTTTCACAGTTTTTTTCCAGATTTTTTTTTTTTTTTTTTTTTTTTTTTTTTTTTTTTTACGTTCTGCTGACCCTCGTTCTTTAAATGACGCTATCCCGAGGAGGACACCTAAAGGTGAGCCGTAATAGCCTCATCTTTGGCAAGCTCCTCCGGTTTTTTTTCACATTTTTTTTCCAGATTTTTTTTTCGATTTTTTTTTTTTTTTAACGTTCTGCTGACCCTCGTTCTTTAAATGACGCTATCCCGAGGAGGACACCGAAAGGTGAGCCGTAATGGTCTCATCTTTGGCAAGCTCCTCCGGTTTTTTTCACAGTTTTTTTCCAGATTTTTTTTCCGGTTTTTTTTTTCAGATTTTTTTTTCCGGTTTTTTTTTTTTTTTTTTTTACCTTCCGCTGACCCTCGTTCTTTAAATGACGCTATCCAGAGGAGGACACCTAAAGGTGAGCCTTAATAGCCTCATCTTTGGCAAGCTCCTCCGGTTTTTTTTCACAGTTTCTTTCCAGATTTTTTTTCCGGTTTTTTTTTTTTTTTTTTTTTTTTTTTTTTTTTTTTTTTTTTTTTTTACGTTCTGCTGACCCTCGTTCTTTAAATGACGCTATCCCGAGGAGGACACCGAAAGGCGAGCCGTAATGGCCTCATCTTTGGCAAGCTCCTCCGATTCTTTTCACAGTTTTTTTCCAGATTTTTTTTTTTTTTTTTTACCTTCCGCTGACCCTCGTTCTTTAAATGACGCTATCCCGAGGAGGACACCTAAAGGTGAGCCTTAATGGCCTCATCTTTGGCAAGCTCCTCCGATTTTTTTCACAGTTTTTTTCCAGATTTTTTTTTCGGGTATTTTATTTTATTTTTTTTTTTTTTAACCTTCCGCTGACCCTCGTTCTTTAAATGACGCTATCCCGAGGAGGACACCTAAAGGCGAGCCGTAATGGCCTCATCTTTGGCAAGCTCCTCCGGTTTTTTTCACAGTTTTTTTCCAGATTTTTTTTTTTTTTTTTTTTTTTTTTTTTTTTTTACGTTCCGCTGACCCTCGTTCTTTAAATGACGCTATCCCGAGGAGGACACCTAAAGGCGAGCCGTAATGGCCTCATCTTTGGCAAGCTCCTCCGGTTTTGTTCACAGTTTTTTTCCAGATTTTTTTTTTTTTTTTTTTTTTTTTTTTTTTTTTTACATTCTGCTGACCCTCGTTCTTTAAATGACGCTATCCCGAGGAGGACACCTAAAGGTGAGCCGTAATAGCCTCATCTTTGGCAAGCTCCTCCGGTTTTTTTTCACAGTTTTTTTTCCAGATTTTTTTTTCGATTTTTTTTTTTTTTAACGTTCAGCTGACCCTCGTTCTTTAAATGACGCTATCCCGAGGAGGACACCGAAAGGCGAGCCGTAATGGTCTCATCTTTGGCAAGCTCCTCCGGTTTTTTTCACAGTTTTTTTCCAGATTTTTTTTCCGGTTTTTTTTCAGATTTTTTTTTCCGGTTTTTTTTTTTTTTTTTTTTTTGCCTTCCGCTGACCCTCGTTCTTTAAATGACGCTATCCCGAGGAGGACACCGAAAGGCGAGCCGTAATGGTCTCATCTTTGGCAAGCTCCTCCGGTTTTTTTCACAGTTTTTTTCCAGATTTTTTTTCCGGTTTTTTTCAGATTTTTTTTCCGGTTTTTTTTTTTTTTTTTTTTTTTTTTTTTTTTTTTTTTTTTTTTTTTTTTTTTTTTTTTACCTTCCGCTGACCCTCGTTCTTTAAATGACGCTATCCCGAGGAGGACACCTAAAGGTGAGCCTTAATAGCCTCATCTTTGGCAAGCTCCTCCGGTTTTTTTTCACAGTTTTTTTCCAGATTTCTTTTTCCGTTTTTTTTTTTTTTTTTTATTTTACGTTCTGCTGACCCTCGTTCTTTAAATGACGCTATCCCGAGGAGGACACCTAAAGGCGAGCCGTAATGGCCTCATCTTTGGCAAGCTCCTCCGGTTTTTTTCACAGTTTTTTTCCAGATTTATTTATTTATTTTTTTTTTATTTTTTTTTTTTTACGTTCTGCTGACCCTCGTTCTTTAAATGACGCTATCCCGAGGAGGACACCTAAAGGTGAGCCGTAATAGCCTCATCTTTGGCAAGCTCCTCCGGTTTTTTTTCACAGTTTTTTTTCCAGATTTTTTTTTCGATTTTTTTTTTTTTAACGTTCTGCTGACCCTCGTTCTTTAAATGACGCTATCCCGAGGAGGACACCGAAAGGTGAGCCGTAATGGTCTCATCTTTGGCAAGCTCCTCCGGTTTTTTTCACAGTTTTTTTCCAGATTTTTTTTCCGGTTTTTTTTTTTCAGATTTTTTTTTCCGGTTTTTTTTTTTTTTTTTTTTACCTTCCGCTGACCCTCGTTCTTTAAATGACGCTATCCCGAGGAGGACACCTAAAGGTGAGCCTTAATAGCCTCATCTTTGGCAAGCTCCTCCGGTTTTTTTTCATAGTTTTTTTCCAGATTTTTTTTCCGGTTTTTTTTTTTTTTTTTTTTTTACGTTCTGCTGACCCTCGTTCTTTAAATGACGCTATCCCGAGGAGGACACCTAAAGGTGAGCCGTAATAGCCTCATCTTTAGCAAGCTCCTCCGGTTTTTTTTCACAGTTTTTTTTCCAGATTTTTTTTTCGATTTTTTTTTTTTAACGTTCTGCTGACCCTCGTTCTTTAAATGACGCTATCCCGAGGAGGACACCGAAAGGCGAGCCGTAATGGTCTCATCTTTGGCAAGCTCCTCCGGTTTTTTTCACAGTTTTTTTCCAGATTTTTTTCCGGTTTTTTTTCAGATTTTTTTTCCGGTTTTTTTTTTTTTTTTTTTTTTTTTTTTTTTTTTTTTTTTTTTTTTTTTTTTTACCTTCCGCTGACCCTCGTTCTTTAAATGACGCTATCCCGAGGAGGACACCTAAAGGAGAGCCTTAATAGCCTCATCTTTGGCAAGCTCCTCCGGTTTTTTTTCACAGTTTTTTTCCAGATTTCTTTTTCCGTTTTTTTTTTTTTTTTTTTTTATTTTACGTTCTGCTGACCCTCGTTCTTTAAATGACGCTATCCCGAGGAGGACACCTAAAGGCGAGCCGTAATGGCCTCATCTTTGGCAAGCTCCTCCGGTTTTTTTCACAGTTTTTTTCCAGATTTATTTATTTTTTTTTTTTTACGTTCTGCTGACCCTCGTTCTTTAAATGACGCTATCCCGAGGAGGACACCTAAAGGTGAGCCGTAATAGCCTCATCTTTGGCAAGCTCCTCCGGTTTTTTTTCACAGTTTTTTTCCAGATTTTTTTTTTCGGTTTTTTTTTTTTTTTTTTATTTACGTTCTGCTGACCCTCGTTCTTTAAATGACGCTATCCCGAGGAGGACACCGAAAGGCGAGCCGTAATGGCCTCATCTTTGGCAAGCTCCTCCGATTTTTTTCACAGTTTTTTTCCAGATTTTTTTTTTTTTACCTTCTGCTGACCCTCGTTCTTTAAATGACGCTATCCCGAGGAGGACACCTAAAGGTGAGCCGTAATAGCCTCATCTTTGGCAAGCTCCTCCGGTTTTTTTCACAGTTTTTTTTCCATATTTTTTTTTTCGGTTTTTTTTTTTTTTTTTTTTTTTTTTTTTACCTTCCGCTGACCCTCGTTCTTTAAATGACGCTATCCCGAGGAGGACACCTAAAGGCGAGCCGTAATGGCCTCATCTTTGGCAAGCTCCTCCGGTTTTTTTCACAGTTTTTTTCCAGATTTATTTTTTTTTTTATTTTTTTTATTTTTTTTTTTTACGTTCTGCTGACCCTCGTTCTTTAAATGACGCTATCCCGAGGAGGACACCTAAAGGTGAGCCGTAATAGCCTCATCTTTGGCAAGCTCCTCCGGTTTTTTTTTTCACAGTTTTTTTCCAGATTTTTTTTTTCGGTTTTTTTTTTTTTTATTTACGTTCTGCTGACCCTCGTTCTTTAAATGACGCTATCCCGAGGAGGACACCGAAAGGCGAGCCGTAATGGCCTCATCTTTGGCAAGCTCCTCCGATTTTTTTCACAGTTTTTTTCCAGATTTTTTTTTTTTTTTTTTTACCTTCTGCTGACCCTCGTTCTTTAAATGACGCTATCCCGAGGAGGACACCTAAAGGCGAGCCGTAATGGCCTCATCTTTGGCAAGCTCCTCCGGTTTTTTTCCAGATTTTTTTTTTTATTTTTTATTTTTTTTATTTTTTTACGTTCTGCTGACCCTCGTTCTTTAAATGACGCTTTCTCGAGGAGGACACCTAAAGGCGAGCCGTAATGGCCTCATCTTTGGCAAGCTCCTCCGGTTTTTTTCACAGTTTTTTTCCAGATTTTTTTTTTTTTTTTTTTTTTTTTTTTTTTTTTTTTTTTTTTTTTTTACGTTCTGCTGACCCTCGTTCTTTAAATGACGCTATCCTGAGGAGGACACCTAAAGGTGAGCCGTAATAGCCTCATCTTTGGCAAGCTCCTCCGGTTTTTTTTCACAGTTTTTTTTCCAGATTTTTTTTTCGATTTTTTTTTTTAACGTTCTGCTGACCCTCGTTCTTTAAATGACGCTATCCCGAGGAGGACACCGAAAGGCGAGCCGTAATGGTCTCATCTTTGGCAATCTCCTCCGGTTTTTTTCACAGTTTTTTTCCAGATTTTTTTTCCGGTTTTTTTTCAGTTTTTTTTTTCCGGTTTTTTTTTTTTTTTTTTTTTTACCTTCCGCTGACCCTCGTTCTTTAAATGACGCTATCCCGAGGAGGACACCTAAAGGTGAGCCTTAATGGCCTCATCTTTGGCAAGCTCCTCCGGTTTTTTTTCACAGTTTTTTTCCAGATTTCTTTTTCCGTTTTTTTTTTTTTTTTATTTTACGTTCTGCTGACCCTCGTTCTTTAAATGACGCTATCCCGAGGAGGACACCGAAAGGCGAGCCGTAATGGCCTCATCTTTGGCAAGCTCCTCCGGTTTTTTTCACAGTTTTTTTCAAGATTTATTTATTTATTTATTTATTTATTTATTTATTTTTTTTTTTTTTTTTTTTTTTACGTTCTGCTGACCCTCGTTCTTTAAATGACGCTATCCCGAGGAGGACACCTAAAGGTGAGCCGTAATAGCCTCATCTTTGGCAAGCTCCTCCGGTTTTTTTTCACAGTTTTTTTCCAGATTTTTTTTTTCAGTTTTTTTTTTTTTTTTTTTATTTACGTTCTGCTGACCCTCGTTCTTTAAATGACGCTATCCCGAGGAGGACACCGAAAGGCGAGCCGTAATGGCCTCATCTTTGGCAAGCTCCTCCGATTTTTTTCACAGTTTTTTTCCAGATTATTTTTTTTTTTTTTACCTTCTGCTGACCCTCGTTCTTTAAATGACGCTATCTCGAGGAGGACACCTAAAGGTGAGCCGTAATAGCCTCATCTTTGGCAAGCTCCTCCGGTTTTTTTCACAGTTTTTTTCCAGATTTTTTTTTCTGGTTTTTATTTTTTATTTTTTATTTTTTATTTTTTTTATTTTTTTTACCTTCCGCTGACCCTCGTTCTTTAAATGACGCTATCCCGAGGAGGACACCTAAAGGCGAGCCGTAATGGCCTCATCTTTGGCAAGCTCCTCCGGTTTTTTTCACAGTTTTTTTCCAGATTTATTTATTTTTTTTTTTATTTTTTTTTTTTACGTTCTGCTGACCCTCGTTCTTTAAATGACGCTATCCCGAGGAGGACACCTAAAGGTGAGCCGTAATAGCCTCATCTTTGGCAAGCTCCTCCAGTTTTTTTTCACAGTTTTTTTCCAGATTTTTTTTTTCAGTTTTTTTTTTTTTTTTTTTTATTTACGTTCTGCTGACCCTCGTTCTTTAAATGACGCTATCCCGAGGAGGACACCGAAAGGCGAGCCGTAATGGCCTCATCTTTGGCAAGCTCCTCCGATTTTTTTCACAGTTTTTTTCCAGATTTTTTTTTTTTTTTTTTTTTTTACCTTCTGCTGACCCTCGTTCTTTAAATGACGCTATCCCGAGGAGGACACCTAAAGGTGAGCCGTAATAGCCTCATCTTTGGCAAGCTCCTCCGGTTTTTTTCACAGTTTTTTTTCCATATTTTTTTTTCGGTTTTTTTTTTTTTTTTTTTTTTTTTTTTTTTTTTTTTTTTTTTACCTTCCGCTGACCCTCGTTCTTTAAATGACGCTATCCCGAGGAGGACACCTAAAGGCGAGCCGTAATGGCCTCATCTTTGGCAAGCTCCTCCGGTTTTTTTCACAGTTTTTTTCCAGATTTATTTTTTTTTTTTTATTTTTATTTTTTTTTTACGTTCTGCTGACCCTCGTTCTTTAAATGACGCTATCCCGAGGAGGACACCTAAAGGTGAGCCGTAATAGCTTCATCTTTGGCAAGCTCCTCCGGTTTTTTTTCACAGTTTTTTTCCAGATTTTTTTTTTCGGTTTTTTTTTTTTTTTTTATTTACGTTCTGCTGACCCTCGTTCTTTAAATGACGCTATCCCGAGGAGGACACCGAAAGGCGAGCCGTAATGGCCTCATCTTTGGCAAGCTCCTCCGATTTTTTTCACAGTTTTTTTCCAGATTTTTTTTTTTTTTTTTTACCTTCTGCTGACCCTCGTTCTTTAAATGACGCTATCCCGAGGAGGACACCTAAAGGCGAGCCGTAATGGCCTCATCTTTGGCAAGCTCCTCCGGTTTTTTTCCAGATTTATTTTTTTTTATTTTTTTTATTTTTTTTTTTTTTTACGTTCTGCTGACCCTCGTTCTTTAAATGATGCTATCCCGAGGAGGACACCTAAAGGCGAGCCGTAATGGCCTCATCTTTGGCAAGCTCCTCCGGTTTTTTTCACAGTTTTTTTCCAGATTTTTTTTTTTTTTTTTTTTTTTTTTTTTTTTTTTTTTTTTTTTTACGTTCTGCTGACCCTCGTTCTTTAAATGACGCTATCCCGAGGAGGACACCTAAAGGTGAGCCGTAATAGCCTCATCTTTGGCAAGCTCCTCCGGTTTTTTTCACAGTTTTTTTTCCAGATTTTTTTTTCGATTTTTTTTTTTTTAACGTTCTGCTGACCCTCGTTCTTTAAATGACGCTATCCCGAGGAGGACACCGAAAGGCGAGCCGTAATGGTCTCATCTTTGGCAAGCTCCTCCGGTTTTTTTCAGTTTTTTTCCAGATTTTTTTTCCGGTTTTTTTTCAGATTTTTTTTTCCGGTTTTTTTTTTTTTTTTTTTTTTTTTGCCTTCCGCTGACCCTCGTTCTTTAAATGACGCTATCCCGAGGAGGACACCTAAAGGTGAGCCTTAATAGCCTCATCTTTGGCAAGCTCCTCCGGTTTTTTTTCACAGTTTTTTTCCAGATTTCTTTTTCCGTTTTTTTTTTTTTTTTTTATTTTACGTTCTGCTGACCCTCGTTCTTTAAATGACGCTATCCCAAGGAGGACACCGAAAGGCGAGCCGTAATGGCCTCATCTTTGGCAAGCTCCTCCGGTTTTTTTCACAGTTTTTTTCCAGATTTATTTATTTATTTATTTATTTATTTATTTTTTTTTTTTTTTTTTTTTTTTTTTTACGTTCTGCTGACCCTCGTTCTTTAAATGACGCTATCCCGAGGAGGACACCTAAAGGTGAGCCGTAATAGCCTCATCTTTGGCAAGCTCTTCCGGTTTTTTTTCACAGTTTTTTTCCAGATTTTTTTTTTCGGTTTTTTTTTTTTTTTTTATTTACGTTCTGCTGACCCTCGTTCTTTAAATGACGCTATCCCGAGGAGGACACCGAAAGGCGAGCCGTAATGGCCTCATCTTTGGCAAGCTCCTCCGATTTTTTTCACAGTTTTTTTCCAGATTTTTTTTTTTTTTTTTACCTTCTGCTGACCCTCGTTCTTTAAATGACGCTATCTCGAGGAGGACACCTAAAGGTGAGCCGTAATAGCCTCATCTTTGGCAAGCTCCTCCGGTTTTTTTCACAGTTTTTTTCCAGATTTTTTTTTCTGGTTTTTATTTTTTATTTTTTATTTTTTATTTTTTTTATTTTTTTACCTTCCGCTGACCCTCGTTCTTTAAATGACGCTATCCCGAGGAGGACACCTAAAGGCGAGCCGTAATGGCCTCATCTTTGGCAAGCTCCTCCGGTTTTTTTCACAGTTTTTTTCCAGATTTATTTATTTTTTTTTTTATTTTTTTTTTTTACGTTCTGCTGACCCTCGTTCTTTAAATGACGCTATCCCGAGGAGGACACCTAAAGGTGAGCCGTAATAGCCTCATCTTTGGCAAGCTCCTCCAGTTTTTTTTCACAGTTTTTTTCCAGATTTTTTTTTTCAGTTTTTTTTTTTTTTTTTATTTACGTTCTGCTGACCCTCGTTCTTTAAATGACGCTATCCCGAGGAGGACACCGAAAGGCGAGCCGTAATGGCCTCATCTTTGGCAAGCTCCTCCGATTTTTTTCACAGTTTTTTTCCAGATTTTTTTTTTTTTTTTTTTACCTTCTGCTGACATTCGTTCTTTAAATGACGCTATCCCGAGGAGGACACCTAAAGGCGAGCCGTAATGGCCTCATCTTTGGCAAGCTCCTCCGGTTTTTTTGCAGATTTATTTTTTTTTTTTTTTTTTTTTTTTTTTTTTTACGTTCTGCTGACCCTCGTTCTTTAAATGATGCTATCCCGAGGAGGACACCTAAAGGCGAGCCGTAATGGCCTCATCTTTGGCAAGCTCCTCCGGTTTTTTTCACAGTTTTTTTCCAGATTTTTCTTTTTTTTTTTTTTTTTTTTTTTTTTTTTTTTTTTACGTTCTGCTGACCCTCGTTCTTTAAATGACGCTATCCCGAGGAGGACACCTAAAGGTGAGCCGTAATAGCCTCATCTTTAGCAAGCTCCTCCGGTTTTTTTTCACAGTTTTTTTTCCAGATTTTTTTTTCGATTTTTTTTTTTTTAACGTTCTGCTGACCCTCGTTCTTTAAATGACGCTATCCCGAGGAGGACACCGAAAGGCGAGCCGTAATGGTCTCATCTTTGGCAAGCTCCTCCGGTTTTTTTCAGTTTTTTTCCAGATTTTTTTTCCGGTTTTTTTTCAGATTTTTTTTTCCGGTTTTTTTTTTTTTTTTTTTTTTTGCCTTCCGCTGACCCTCGTTCTTTAAATGACGCTATCCCGAGGAGGACACCTAAAGGTGAGCCTTAATAGCCTCATCTTTGGCAAGCTCCTCCGGTTTTTTTTCACAGTTTTTTTCCAGATTTCTTTTTCCGTTTTTTTTTTTTTTTTTTTTTTATTTTACGTTCTGCTGACCCTCGTTCTTTAAATGACGCTATCCCAAGGAGGACACCGAAAGGCGAGCCGTAATGGCCTCATCTTTGGCAAGCTCCTCCGGTTTTTTTCACAGTTTTTTTCCAGATTTATTTATTTATTTATTTATTTATTTATTTATTTATTTATTTATTTTTTTTTTTTTTTTTTTTTTACGTTCTGCTGACCCTCGTTCTTTAAATGACGCTATCCCGAGGAGGACACCTAAAGGTGAGCCGTAATAGCCTCATCTTTGGCAAGCTCCTCCGGTTTTTTTTCACAGTTTTTTTTCCAGATTTTTTTTTCGATTTTTTTTTTTTTTAACGTTCTGCTGACCCTCGTTCTTTAAATGACGCTATCCCGAGGAGGACACCGAAAGGCGAGCCGTAATGGTCTCATCTTTGGCAAGCTCCTCCGGTTTTTTTCAGTTTTTTTCCAGATTTTTTTTCCGGTTTTTTTTCAGATTTTTTTTCCGGTTTTTTTTTTTTTTTTTTTTTTTTGCCTTCCGCTGACCCTCGTTCTTTAAATGACGCTATCCCGAGGAGGACACCTAAAGGTGAGCCTTAATAGCCTCATCTTTGGCAAGCTCCTCCGGTTTTTTTTCACAGTTTTTTTCCAGATTTCTTTTTCCGTTTTTTTTTTTTTTTTTTTTATTTTACGTTCTGCTGACCCTCGTTCTTTAAATGACGCTATCCCAAGGAGGACACCGAAAGGCGAGCCGTAATGGCCTCATCTTTGGCAAGCTCCTCCGGTTTTTTTCACAGTTTTTTTCCAGATTTATTTATTTATTTATTTATTTATTTATTTATTTATTTATTTTTTTTTTTTTTACGTTCTGCTGACCCTCGTTCTTTAAATGACGCTATCCCGAGGAGGACACCTAAAGGTGAGCCGTAATAGCATCATCTTTGGCAAGCTCCTCCGGTTTTTTTTCACAGTTTTTTTCCAGATTTTTTTTTTCGGTTTTTTTTTTTTTTTTTATTTACGTTCTGCTGACCCTCGTTCTTTAAATGACGCTATCCCGAGGAGGACACCGAAAGGCGAGCCGTAATGGCCTCATCTTTGGCAAGCTCCTCCGATTTTTTTCACAGTTTTTTTCCAGATTTTTTTTTTTTTTTTTTTTTTACCTTCTGCTGACCCTCGTTCTTTAAATGACGCTATCTCGAGGAGGACACCTAAAGGTGAGCCGTAATAGCCTCATCTTTGGCAAGCTCCTCCGGTTTTTTTCACAGTTTTTTTCCAGATTTTTTTTTCTGGTTTTTATTTTTTATTTTTTATTTTTTATTTTTTATTTTTTTTTTACCTTCCGCTGACCCTCGTTCTTTAAATGACGCTATCCCGAGGAGGACACCTAAAGGCGAGCCGTAATGGCCTCATCTTTGTCAAGCTCCTCCGGTTTTTTTCACAGTTTTTTTCCAGATTTATTTATTTTTTATTTTTTATTTTTTTTTTTTTACGTTCTGCTGACCCTCGTTCTTTAAATGACGCTATCCCGAGGAGGACACCTAAAGGTGAGCCGTAATAGCCTCATCTTTGGCAAGCTCCTCCAGTTTTTTTTCACAGTTTTTTTCCAGATTTTTTTTTTCGGTTTTTTTTTTTTTTTTATTTACGTTCTGCTGACCCTCGTTCTTTAAATGACGCTATCCCGAGGAGGACACCGAAAGGCGAGCCGTAATGGCCTCATCTTTGGCAAGCTCCTCCGATTTTTTTCACAGTTTTTTTCCAGATTTTTTTTTTTTTTTTTTTTTTTTACCTTCTGCTGACCCTCGTTCTTTAAATGACGCTATCCCGAGGAGGACACCTAAAGGTGAGCCGTAATAGCCTCATCTTTGGCAAGCTCCTCCGGTTTTTTTCACAGTTTTTTTTCCATATTTTTTTTTCGTTTTTTTTTTTTTTTTTTTTTTTTTTTTTTTTTTTTTTTTTTTTTTTTTTTTTTTTTTACCTTCCGCTGACCCTCGTTCTTTAGGGGGCTAACGTTGGCGCAAACGTTGGCCTTCCTCCTTTGTGATTCAAGTGCCAACGTTAGCCTCCAAGTTAGGGGGCTAACGTTGGCGCAAACGTTGGTGCCCAGGGGAGAAACTCTCAAGTTCCAACGTTAGCCTCCAAGTTAGGGGGCTAACGTTGGAGCTAACGTTGGCCACTTCCAGGGAGTGATTTACATGCCCAACGTTAGCCTCCAAGTTAGGGGGCTAACGTTGGGGCTAACTTCATGCAACCCGGTTCAATTTTCACTTATTCCATTGTCCTTTCTTCACTCCTAGCCATTCCTCTTTGCTTCAACCTTTCTCCAAGCCTTCTTCACCTATCATTGATCAACCAAACTAATCAAAGCTTTGCTCAAAATCATGAGGTATTCAATCTTCCACAATATGCAACAAATATAGTTCAAAACCTCATGAAATGGCATGAATTCACATATGGTTGGTTCAATCAAGGGAAACATGAAAATCTACTCAATTAGCTTGCTTGTAGCTCAAGAAAGTGCATAATTCTAATGAAAACTAAAGAAAAAGACTAGCTAAAATGGGCTAGGATGACTTGTCATCACAACACCAAACTTAAAGCTTGCTTGTCCCCAAGCAAGAAATGAATTATTAAGAAGAAAGAATGAAATGGAAGAGGAAGTTCATGCTATCAGAGTGTTATTGATAGTTCATGGGGTTTTATGTGGATATGCAAATGCTCACTTCTTATTGACTCCTAGGCCTAGAAAGTCTCCTTCAAGCTTCAAGTGACATACTGCTATGACCTCTCATTATTCCTTTATCCTTGGCTTTTACTTTATTCACAAGCTTTATTTGAGTGTCATGTGTAGCAAGTTCATTTTCTTTTCTTTATACTTGACACATTATTCACCACAGACACTTGGCTCACATTCCTTCTTAAAACATTGATGCCCAGCACCTCTTTGGCTACTAAATGTTTTGTAGTTAGGTTGCTCTTGATAATGGATTTTCAGCTGATGATCCCGGGTTAGTTAACCCAAGTCACCAAGTGTTGAGACACTCCTAAGAGCTTACTAATCCAAGCAGATCCTAGTACAAAAACATCACAGGCATATATTTCAAAGTTCAAGCTATTGGTGTCCAGCTTTATTTCTTTTTGTTTTTCTTTTGTTTTGCCACTTTTTGGCTCTCTTTGTTCTTTCTTTCTTTTTGTTTTTCTTTCTAACCAAGGAATTCAATTCAATTGAGATTCATAGACAGTAGGCCACTCTCTACTTAGAAGGAGATATCCTAGCTCTTTATTCACTAAAAGTGAGTTATTATACAATCACACACACACCACCACTTACTTTTATTCCACTTCTAACTAACAGAGACTATTATTCTTCACATTCAAACTGTTCTTTTATTGAATTAAAAGATGCAGGGGATAACACATGCTTTTTGTTAAGTGAAAATGAACACACAAGCCAACATAAAAACCAGCCTACAAAAACATAATTGATGCATACTACACTAACAGTTTCTGTTAAAATGGGCATATTCATACTTCCAAATTAGAGCAATTCAATACTGATGGAGTTAAATGACAATACAACCTCTTGGTGGCTCCTTCTTCTTTCATCTCAGCTAATGGTGAGTAGTCCTCCCAGAAGAGTGATTGATTTTCTGCAGTGTTAATGGAAGTTGCTTGTTTCTCAAGCCCTTATGTGATTTGTTAGTGTGCAAGACTTTCTTGTAGGCGTTTGAACTTACTTTGGTGTGTGAACACCAAACTTAGTCTCTTGCCATGTTTCTTATCCATACCCATATGTGAAAGCGTAAATCTTTGCTAAAGGTAATAAAACTGAAAACTAGAAACAGACAATGCTTAAATGATTTGTCAGATTGCTTGGAGCTGGTAACTCTTTATATAAAAAGTGAGAATGTGCTTTTAAGTAAGATTTTGGTGGAACACCAAACTTAGAGTCCTTCATTCTCTCTTAATATGTTTTGGTGTGAAACACCAAACTTAGCTCCTTGCAATACATACCACTCATTTAACCTTTTTATTGAAATAACTATGAAAAGAAAACTACCTCAGGTTGGGTTGCCTCCCAACAAGCGCTCTTTTATTGTCACTAGCTTGACATTCTCTCCCTTTTTTATGGCGGTTGATGACTGTAGTGCCTCAACTTGTCCCCTCTGATCGTGAGCTTCTTCTTTGTTCCTTGGTGCTCTATCTCAGCATGTTCTAGTGATAATATTTTGCTCACAGTATAGTAATCGTTAGTCTGTTGGTCTGTTCCTAGTTGTTGATAGACTAACTGCACTTTGTCACCTTTGGAGAGCCCTTCTGTTGGAATTTTTTTGTTCTTCCACCCTTTTTTGATTCTGTTTTTGTTTTTCTTCCTTCCTTTTGTTAATCTTTCTTCTTTGAAAACAGGCTCCCTTTTGAAATTCCTTTTCTTAGTTGCCAATACTACAATGTTCCCTTGAGCTTCTTCATTACTTTGCACAGTCTCTTTCTCTTTTTGGCCTGCTGTATCATCTATCTCTTGCTTGGGAGGGCAGTTGTTGTTTGTCTTGTTGATTTCCTCCCTCCACTGCAGATTCTCCTTGTCTGTTTCTGTACCATCCTTCTTTTCATTACTGTTCTGTGTTTCTGGTAGTACACTCAGAGTGATACTTTCATTATGCATCCTGAGGGTTAATTCTCCTTGCTCTATGTCTATGATGGCCCTAGCAGTGGCTAAGAACGGTCTTCCCAGTATAATGGAGTCGCCCTCATCCTGATTCGAATCCAGGATCACAAAATCTGCAGGGAAGATGAATCTATCTACCTTGACTAGAAGGTTCTCAATTATACCACTGGGGCATATCACTGATTTGTCCACCAATTCTAGAGACATCTGTACTGGTCTTACCTCTTTTATGCCTAACTTTTTCACTAGAGAGGCAGGCATCAGATTGATACTAGCTCCCAAGTCACACATCGCCTTCTTGATGGTCATACTGCCAATGGCGCAGGGTAGAAAGAAACTCCCAGGGTCCTCGAGTTTGGGAGGAAGTCCCTTCTGGATTAGTGCTCTGCATTCCTCAGTGAGCAGTACAGTTTCATTAACTTGCCAACTCCTCTTCTTGTTGATAAGTTCCTTCAAGAACTTTGCGTACAGGGGAATTTGCTCAAGTGCTTCAGCTAAGGGCATATTGATCTCTAACTTCTTGAAGATTTCAAGAAATTTTGGGAAGTGTTGGTCCTTAGTCTCCTTGTTGAACCTTTGAGGGTATGGCAAGGGAGGAGTGAAGTTATTTCCCTGCCTTTGGTCCTTAGTTGGCCCTTCAATTACTTCCTTTCCCTTTCTTGATTTTTGTGGCTGATCTTCTTTTTCTTGAACTTGATTCTGAGTTGGCTTGCTTGCTGCCTCCTTCTTGTCATTGACTTTCTCTTCTTCAGCTTGTTTCTTGTCACTTTCCTTTGGCTTCTTGGTTGCTTCTTCATTTTTCACCAAGACTTTTCCACTCCTCAATTGTATTGCCTTGCATTCTTCCTTAGGATTTGGGATTGTGTCACTCGGCAGTGAGCTTGAAGGTTTCTCAACAGAAATCTGTTTGGAGATTTGCCCAATTTGCCTCTCTAGGCTCTTCATGGAGGCTTCATGGTTCTTGGTTGTCATTTCTTGGTGTTTCCACATTTTGTCTATCAAGGTTTCCAAGTTGGTGAGTCTTTGAGATTCAGGTGATGCTTGTGGTGGGTTGTTAGATGTGGATGGTGGATGGTAGGCATTTTGGTTGGTGGGTTGGTTATTAGATTGGTAGTGGTTGGGGTTGGGGTAGTTGTTTTGAGGTTTTCTGTAGGGGTTTTGGTTAGTTTGCTGCTGGTTGTGATTTTGGTTGTTTCTTGGATTGTGTTGATTTGAGTTCCTCTGCCATGGTTGTTGGTTTTGGGTATGGTTATCTCCCCATCTGAGGTTTGGGTGGTTCTTCCAGGATGGATTGTATGTGTCACCATACACTTCATTTGGTCCTTGGTTGTGCATATACTGAACTTGCTCTTGTTGTTGTTCTTCTTGAGTTTCTTCACTCTGTCCCCATGTGGTTGATGGTTGGCTAGTGTTGACTGCTGCAACTTGGAGACTATCAATCCTCTTGGCCATTTGCTCAAATTGTTGTTGAATTTGCTGCTGCATCATCTTGTTTTGGGCTAGGATTGAATCCACTCCTTCTAGTTCCATTACTCCTCTTCTTTGTGATGGTTGGCGGCTTCTTTGATGAGCAAAGAAATATTGATTGTTGGCCACCATATCCACAAGATTCTGAGCTTCCTCAGCAGTTTTCATTAGTTGTAGTGAACCTCCAGCAGAATGATCTAATGCCTCCTGAGATTTCAATGTCAGGCCTTCATAGAAATTTTGCAGCACGTCCCATTCATTGAACATCTCTGGAGGACACTTTCTGATTAAGGCTTTGTACCTTTCCCATGCTTCATACAAGGATTCAGCATCTAATTGTGTGAATGTCTGCACCTCAGTTTTCAGCCTGATGACTCTCTGGGGTGGATAGAATTTGGCTAGAAATTTAGTCACCAAGTCATCCCAACTAGTGATACTTGCTTGGGGAAAAGTTTCAAGCCATTGTGCAGCCTTATCCCTTAATGAGAACGGGAATAGCAGAAGCTTGTAGGTTTCAGGATTCACACCATTGGATTTGACAGTGTCACAGATCCTCAAGAAGGTAGATAGATGTTGATTTGGATCCTCCAATGGTCCTCCTCCAAATGAG
Organism: Arachis ipaensis; assembly: GCF_059453495.1. Taxonomy (NCBI): domain Eukaryota; kingdom Viridiplantae; phylum Streptophyta; class Magnoliopsida; order Fabales; family Fabaceae; genus Arachis; species Arachis ipaensis. The sequence goes on along the minus strand of NC_142439.1, from coordinate 62,607,211 downwards.
CAGTTGTTCTGGACCAATGTGATGAGTTGTGGCTTCAGTTCAAAGTTATTTGCATTGACATTAGGGGTGAGAATGCTGCTTCCACAATGTCTAGCATTTGCAAAAGTATAGGAAGCCAATACTCTCCTCTGTTGTGGTGGATTATTAACTCCTTCTCCTGGATTAGATGTATCTCCTTCCATCTCGTGGTATTCTTCCTCAGATTCTTCTTCTCCAACAATATTTTTCCCTCTTTCGGCTCTTCTTATCCTTCTAAGAGTTCTCTGATCAGCTTCAGATAACACAGGAGCGGATCTCCCTGTACTTGACATACAAACAATACAAAAGAAACCCCAGCAAGATCACTTCAATCTACTGCTAGAATGAAGTTTAGTTTAAGCAAAAATTCAAACAGTTAGTGGGTTAATCAAAAGTTAATGAAAAATAAAGAAAAAGTGCTTGATCTAGATTACCACCTCGCTTAATCATTGTCAATCTAGTCAATCCCCGGCAACGGCGCCAAAAACTTGATGAGCTATTTTGGTGAGAAACGAATTTCTACCAAAACACCCAAAACTAGCCGGCAAGTGTACCGGGTCGTATCAAGTAATAAAAACTCACGGGAGTGAGGTCGATCCCACAGGGATTGAAGGATTGAGCAATTTTAGTTTAGTGGTTGATTTAGTCAAGCGAATCAAGTGTTGGTTGGGTGATTTGTGATTTGCAGAATGTAAATTGCATGAAATCAAAGAGAGCGGGAAAGTAAATTGCTGAAACTTAAAGAACAAGAAATCAAATAGCAGAAACTTAAAGTGCAAGAAATGTAAATTGCGGAATCTTAAAGTGCAAGAAATGTAAATTGCTTGAAATGTAAAGGGGATTGGGATGTGGATTTGCAGAATTTAAACAAGGAAAAACTAAATTGCATCAAACAGAAGAAGGAAAAGGGAATTGGGATTGAACCGGATCTTATAACAGCAAAGTAAATGAACAATGAAAGCATTAAACAGAGAATTGAAATGAGAATTTAGATCTCAGGACCCAGAGACTAGAAAACCAAGTCTAGATCTCAATGCCTTCCTAGATCCAACAAGAACAATAGCAAGGAAATTGTAAATTGCAAAGAAAAGAGATGAAGAACAATAAACCGGAAATGAAATTCAGTAAATAAAGCAGAGAGATCCAAGATTGAGATTGAAACAGAATTTCTTCAATTCTCCAATCCAAGATCCAAGACAAAATGTAAAATGAAATTGAAAGCAATGAAAACAAGAAATTAAAGTTCACTCAAGTTCAAAAGCTCTCCGAAAACTATATTGAAAATTCTAAAAGGAAAGCTCCAAAGGAAAACTCTCCAGCCAAGCTCCCCCAATAACTTGAATTCTATCCTATTTATACACTTTCCAAAATGATCTTCAAGCCTTGAGTTGGGCCTTTGTTCTTGGTGGAATTGGGTTGAAAGAGGCCTTGGTTGATTGCTCTTGAAGATTGAAGAAGAACCGAAGTGAACCAATTGAACCGGTTTTTGAAGTTGGCCAAAGTTAGTCTCAACGTTAGGGTCAAAGTTAGGGGTCTAACTTTGCCCCTAACTTTTCATAGCAGCAAGCTTGATTTCCTGGTTTGGACGTTGGTGCCAACGTTAGGGGTCTAACTTTGACCCTAACGTTGGCAATGCTTATTGCTAGTGGCGCCAACGTTAGCCTCCAAGTTAGGGGGCTAACGTTGGCGCAAACGTTGGCCTTCCTCCTTTGTGATTCAAGTGCCAACGTTAGCCTCCAAGTTAGGGGGCTAACGTTGGCGCAAACGTTGGTGCCCAGGGGAGAAACTCTCAAGTTCCAACGTTAGCCTCCAAGTTAGGGGGCTAACGTTGGAGCTAACGTTGGCCACTTCCAGGGAGTGATTTACATGCCCAACGTTAGCCTCCAAGTTAGGGGGCTAACGTTGGGGCTAACTTCATGCAACCCGGTTCAATTTTCACTTATTCCATTGTCCTTTCTTCACTCCTAGCCATTCCTCTTTGCTTCAACCTTTCTCCAAGCCTTCTTCACCTATCATTGATCAACCAAACTAATCAAAGCTTTGCTCAAAATCATGAGGTATTCAATCTTCCACAATATGCAACAAATATAGTTCAAAACCTCATGAAATGGCATGAATTCACATATGGTTGGTTCAATCAAGGGAAACATGAAAATCTACTCAATTAGCTTGCTTGTAGCTCAAGAAAGTGCATAATTCTAATGAAAACTAAAGAAAAAGACTAGCTAAAATGGGCTAGGATGACTTGTCATCAGCTATCCCGAGGAGGACACCTAAAGGCGAGCCGTAATGGCCTCATCTTTGGCAAGCTCCTCCGGTTTTTTTCACAGTTTTTTTCCAGATTTTTTTTTTTTTTTTTTTTTTACGTTCTGCTGACCCTCGTTCTTTAAATGACGCTATCCCGAGGAGGACACCTAAAGGTGAGCCGTAATAGCCTCATCTTTGGCAAGCTCCTCCGGTTTTTTTTTCGCAGTTTTTTTTCCAGATTTTTTTTTCGATTTTTTTTTTTTTTTAACGTTCTGCTGACCCTCGTTTTTTAAATGACGCTATCCCGAGGAGGACACCGAAAGGCGAGCCGTAATGGTCTCATCTTTGGCAAGCTCCTCCGGTTTTTTTCACAGTTTTTTTCCAGATTTTTTTTTTTTTTTACGTTCTGCTGACCCTCGTTCTTTAAATGACGCTATCCCGAGGAGGACACCGAAAGGCGAGCCGTAATGGCCTCATCTTTGGCAAGCTCCTCCGGTTTTTTTCACAATTTTTTTCCAGTTTTTTTTTTTTTTTTTTTTTAACGTTCTGCTGACCCTCGTTCTTTAAATGACGCTATCCCGAGGAGGACACCTAAAGGCGAGCCGTAATGGCCTCATCTTTGGCAAGCTCCTCCGGTTTTTTTCACAATTTTATTTTCCAGATTTTTTTCCCGTTTTTTTTTTTTTTTTTTTTTTTTTTTTTTTTTTTTTTTTTTTTTTTTTTTTTTACCTTCCGCTGACCCTCGTTCTTTAAATGACGCTATCCCGAGGAGGACACCTAAAGGCGAGCCGTAATGGCCTCATCTTTGGCAAGCTCCTCCGGTTTTTTTCACAGTTTTTTTCCAGATTTTTTTTTTTTTTTTTTTTACGTTCTGCTGACCCTCGTTCTTTAAATGACGCTATCCCAATGAGGACACCTAAGGGTGAGCCGTAATAGCCTCATCTTTGGCAAGCTCCTCCGGTTTTTTTTTCATAGTTTTTTTTCCAGATTTTTTTTTCGATTTTTTTTTTTTTAACGTTCTGCTGACCCTCGTTCTTTAAATGACGCTATCCCGAGGAGGACACCGAAAGGCTAGCCGTAATGGCCTCATCTTTGGCAAGCTCCTCCGATTTTTTTCACAGTTTTTTTCCAGATTTTTTTTTTTTTTTTTTTTTTTACCTTCCGCTGACCCTCGTTCTTTAAATGACGCTCTCCCGAGGAAGACACCTAAAGGTGAGCCTTAATGGCCTCATCTTTGGCAAGCTCCTCCGATTTTTTTCACAGTTTTTTTCCAGATTTTTTTTTCCGGTTTTTTTTTTTTTTTTTTTTTTTTTTTTTTTTTTTACCTTCCGCTGACCCTCATTCTTTAAATGACGCTATCCCGAGGAGGACACCTAAAGGCGAGCCGTAATGGCCTCATCTTTGGCAAGCTCCTCCGGTTTTTTTCACAGTTTTTTTCCAGATTTTTTTTTTCTTTTTTTTTTTTTACGTTCTGCTGACCCTCGTTCTTTAAATGACGCTATCCCGAGGAGGACACCTAAAGGTGAGCCGTAATAGCCTCATCTTTGGCAAGCTCCTCCGGTTTTTTTTCACAGTTTTTTTCGAGATTTTTTTTTTCCGGTTTTTTTTTTTTTATTTTTTATTTACGTTCTGCTGACCCTCGTTCTTTAAATGACCCTATCCCGAGGAGGACACCGAAAGGCGAGCCGTAATGGCCTCATCTTTGGCAAGCTCCTCCGATTTTTTTCACAGTTTTTTTCCAGATTTTTTTTTTTTTTTACCTTCCGCTGACCCTCGTTCTTTAAATGACGCTATCCCGAGGAGGACACCTAAAGGTGAGCCTTAATGGCCTCATCTTTGGCAAGCTCCTCCGGTTTTTTTCACAGTTTTTTTCCAGATTTTTTTTTTTTTTTTTACGTTCTGCTGACCCTCGTTCTTTAAATGACGCTATCCCGAGGAGGACACCTAAAGGTGAGCCGTAATAGCCTCATCTTTGGCAAGCTCCTCCGGTTTTTTTCACAGTTTTTTTTCCATATTTTTTTTTTTGGTTTTTTTTTTTTTTTTTTTTTTTACGTTCTGCTGAGCCTCGTTCTTTAAATGACGCTATCCCGAGGAGGACACCGAAAGGCGAGCCGTAATGGCCTCATCTTTGGCAAGCTCCTCCGGTTTTTTTCACAGTTTTATTTTATAGATTTTTTTCCGGTTTTTTTTTTTTTTTTTTTTTTTTTTTTTTTTTTACCTTCCGCTGACCCTCGTTCTTTAAATGACGGTATCCCGAGGAGGACACCTAAAGGCGAGCCGTAATGGCCTCATCTTTGGCAAGCTCCTCCGGTTTTTTTCACAGTTTTTTTTCAGATATTTTTTTTTTTTTTTTTTTTTTTTTTTTTTTTTTTACGTTCTGCTGACCCTCGTTCTTTAAATGACGCTATCCCGAGGAGGACACCTAAAGGTGAGCCGTAATACCCTCATCTTTGGCAAGCTCCTCCGGTTTTTTTTCACAGTTTTTTTTCCAGATTTTTTTTTCGATTTTTTTTTTTTTTAACGTTCTGCTGACCCTCGTTCTTTAAATGACGCTATCCCGAGGAGGACACCGAAAGGCGAGCCGTAACGGTCTCATCTTTGGCAAGCTCCTCCGGTTTTTTTCACAGTTTTTTTCCAGATTTTTTTTCCGGTTTTTTTTCAGATTTTTTTTTCCGATTTTTTTTTTTTTTACCTTCCGCTGACCCTCGTTCTTTAAATGACGCTATCCCGAGGAGGACACCTAAAGGTGAGCCTTAATAGCCTCATCTTTGGCAAGCTCCTCCGGTTTTTTTTCACAGTTTTTTTCCAGATTTTTTTTTTCGGTTTTTTTTTTTTTTTTTTTATTACGTTCTGCTGACCCTCGTTCTTTAAATGACGCTATCCCGAGGAGGACACCGAAAGGCGAGCCGTAATGGCCTCATCTTTGGCAAGCTCCTCCGATTCTTTTCACAGTTTTTTTCCAGATTTTTTTTTTTTTTTTTTTTTTTACCTTCCGCTGACCCTCGTTCTTTAAATGACGCTATCCCGAGGAGGACACCTAAAGGTGAGCCTTAATGGCCTCATCTTTGGCAAGCTCCTCCGATTTTTTTCACAGTTTTTTTCCAGATTTTTTTTTCGGGTTTTTTTTTTTTTTTTACCTTCCACTGACCCTCGTTCTTTAAATGACGCTATCCCGAGGAGGACACCTAAAGGCGAGCCGTAATGGCCTCATCTATGGCAAGCTCCTCCGGTTTTTTTCACAGTTTTTTTCCAGATTATTTATTTTTTTTTTTTTTTTAACGTTCCGCTGACCCTCGTTCTTTAAATGACGCTATCCCGAGGAGGACACCTAAAGGCGAGCCGTAATGGCCTCATCTTTGGCAAGCTCCTCCGGTTTTTTTTCACAGTTTTTTTTCCAGATTTTTTTTTTTCGGTTTTTTTTTTTTTTTTTTTTTTTTTTACGTTCTGCTGACCCTCGTTCTTTAAATGACGCTATCCCGAGGAGGACACCTAAAGGTGAGCCGTAATAGCCTCATCTTTGGCAAGCTCCTCCGGTTTTTTTTCACAGTTTTTTTTCCAGATTTTTTTTTCGATTTTTTTTTTTTAACGTTCTGCTGACCCTCGTTCTTTAAATGACGCTATCCCGAGGAGGACACCGAATGGCGAGCCGTAATGGTCTCATCTTTGGCAAGCTCCTCCGGTTTTTTTCACAGTTTTTTTCCAGATTTTTTTTTCGGTTTTTTTTCAGATTTTTTTTTCCGGTTTTGTTTTTTTTTTTTTTTTTTTTACCTTCCGCTGACCCTCGTTCTTTAAATGACGCTATCCCGAGGAGGACACCTAAAGGTGAGCCTTAATAGCCTCATCTTTGGCAAGCTCCTCCGGTTTTTTTTCACAGTTTTTTTCCAGATTTCTTTTTCCGTTTTTTTTTTTTTTTTTTTTATTTTACGTTCTGCTGACCCTCGTTCTTTAAATGACGCTATCCCGAGGAGGACACCGAAAGGCGAGCCGTAATGGCCTCATCTTTGGCAAGCTCCTCCGATTTTTTTCACAGTTTTTTTCCAGATTTTTTTTTTTTTTTTTTTTTACCTTCTGCTGAACCTCGTTCTTTAAATGACGCTATCCCGAGGAGGACACCTAAAGGTGAGCCGTAATAGCCTCATCTTTGGCAAGCTCCTCCGGTTTTTTTCACAGTTATTTTTCCATATTTTTTTTTTTTTTTTTTTTTTTTTTTTTTTTTTTTTTTTTTTTTTACCTTCCGCTGACCCTCGTTCTTTAAATGACGCTATCCCGAGGAGGACACCTAAAGGCGAGCCGTAATGGCCTCATCTTTGGCAAGCTCCTCCGGTTTTTTTCACAGTTTTTTTCCAGATTTATTTTTTTTTTTTATTTTTTTTGTACGTTCTGCTGACCCTCGTTCTTTAAATGACGCTATCCCGAGGAGGACACCTAAAGGTGAGCCGTAATAGACTCATCTTTGGCAAGCTCCTCCGGTTTTTTTTCACAGTTTTTTTCCAGATTTTTTTTTTCGGTTTTTTTTTTTATTTACGTTCTGCTGACCGTCGTTCTTTAAATGACGCTATCCCGAGGAGGACACCGAAAGGCGAGCCGTAATGGCCTCATCTTTGGCAAGCTCCTCCGGTTTTTTTCACAGTTTTTTTTCCAGATTTTTTTTTTCGGTTTTTTTTTTTTTTTTTTTTTTTTTTTTTTTAACGTTCTGCTGAGCCTCGTTCTTTAAATGACGCTATCCCGAGGAGGACACCGAAAGGCGAGCCATAATGGCCTCATCTTTGGCAAGCTCCTCCGGTTTTTTTCACAATTTTATTTTCCAGATTTTTTTTCCGGTTTTTTTTTTTTTTTTTACCTTCCGCTGACCCTCGTTCTTTAAATGACGCTATCCCGAGGAGGACACCTAAAGGCGAGCCGTAATGGCCTCATCTTTGGCAAGCTCCTCCGGTTTTTTTCACAGTTTTTTTCCATATTTTTTTTTTTTTTTTTACGTTCTGCTGACCCTCGTTCTTTAAATGACGCTATCCCGAGGAGGACAGCTAAAGGTGAGCCTTAATAGCCTCATCTTTGGCAAGCTCCTCCGGTTTTTTTTCACAGTTTTTTTTCCAGATTTTTTTTTCGATTTTTTTTTTTTAACGTTCTGCTGACCCTCGTTCTTTAAATAACGCTATCCCGAGGAGGACACCGAAAGGCGAGCCGTAATGGTCTCATCTTTGGCAAGCTCCTCCGGTTTTTTTCACAGTTTTTTTCCAGATTTTTTTTTCAGTTTTTTTTCAGATTTTTTTTTCCGGTTTTTTTTTTTTTTTTTTACCTTCCGCTGACCCTCGTTCTTTAAATGACGCTATCCCGAGGAGGACACCTAAAGGTAAGCCTTAATAGCCTCATCTTTGGCAAGCTCCTCCGGTTTTTTTTCACAGTTTTTTTCCAGATTTCTTTTTCCGTTTTTTTTTTTTTTTTTTTATTTTACGTTCTGCTGACCCTCGTTCTTTAAATGACGCTATCCCGAGGAGGACACCGAAAGGCGAGCCGTAATGGCCTCATCTTTGGCAAGCTCCTCCGATTTTTTTCACAGTTTTTTTCCAGATTTTTTTTTTTTTTTTTACCTTCCGCTGACCCTCGTTCTTTAAATGACGCTCTCCCGAGGAAGACACCTAAAGGTGAGCCTTAATGGCCTCATCTTTGGCAAGCTCCTCCGATTTTTTTCACAGTTTTTTTCCAGTTTTTTTTTTCCGGTTTTTTTTTTTTTTTTTTTTTTTTTTTTTTTTTTTTTTTTTTTTTTTTTTTACCTTCCACTGACCCTCGTTCTTTAAATGACGCTATCCCGAGGAGGACACCTAAAGGCGAGCCGTAATGGCCTCATCTATGGCAAGCTCCTCCGGTTTTTTTCACAGTTTTTTTCCAGATTATTTTTTTTTTTTTTTTTTTAACGTTCCGCTGACCCTCGTTCTTTAAATGACGCTATCCCGAGGAGGACACCTAAAGGCGAGCCGTAATGGCCTCATCTTTGGCAAGCTCCTCCGGTTTTTTTTCACAGTTTTTTTTCCAGATTTTTTTTTTTCGGTTTTTTTTTTTTTTTTTTTTTTACGTTCTGCTGACCCTCGTTCTTTAAATGACGCTATCCCGAGGAGGACACCTAAAGGTGAGCCGTAATAGCCTCATCTTTGGCAAGCTCCTCCGGTTTTTTTTCACAGTTTTTTTTCCAGATTTTTTTTTCGATTTTTTTTTTTAACGTTCTGCTGACCCTCGTTCTTTAAATGACGCTATCCCGAGGAGGACACCGAATGGCGAGCCGTAATGGTCTCATCTTTGGCAAGCTCCTCCGGTTTTTTTCACAGTTTTTTTCCAGATTTTTTTTTCGGTTTTTTTTCAGATTTTTTTTTCCGGTTTTGTTTTTTTTTTTTTTTTTTTTACCTTCCGCTGACCCTCGTTCTTTAAATGACGCTATCCCGAGGAGGACACCTAAAGGTGAGCCTTAATAGCCTCATCTTTGGCAAGCTCCTCCGGTTTTTTTTCACAGTTTTTTTCCAGATTTCTTTTTCCGTTTTTTTTTTTTTTTTTTATTTTACGTTCTGCTGACCCTCGTTCTTTAAATGACGCTATCCCGAGGAGGACACCGAAAGGCGAGCCGTAATGGCCTCATCTTTGGCAAGCTCCTCCGATTTTTTTCACAGTTTTTTTCCAGATTTTTTTTTTTTTTTTTTTTACCTTCTGCTGACCCTCGTTCTTTAAATGACGCTATCCCGAGGAGGACACCTAAAGGTGAGCCGTAATAGCCTCATCTTTGGCAAGCTCCTCCGGTTTTTTTCACAGTTATTTTTCCATATTTTTTTTTTCGGTTTTTTTTTTTTTTTTTTTTTTTTTTTTTTTTTTTTTTACCTTCCGCTGACCCTCGTTCTTTAAATGACGCTATCCCGAGGAGGACACCTAAAGGCGAGCCGTAATGGCCTCATCTTTGGCAAGCTCCTCCGGTTTTTTTCACAGTTTTTTTCCAGATTTATTTTTTTTTTTTTTTTTTTTTGTACGTTCTGCTGACCCTCGTTCTTTAAATGACGCTATCCCGAGGAGGACACCTAAAGGTGAGCCGTAATAGACTCATCTTTGGCAAGCTCCTCCGGTTTTTTTTCACAGTTTTTTTCCAGATTTTTTTTTTCGGTTTTTTTTTTTATTTACGTTCTGCTGACCCTCGTTCTTTAAATGACGCTATCCCGAGGAGGACACCGAAAGGCGAGCCGTAATGGCCTCATCTTTGGCAAGCTCCTCCGGTTTTTTTCACAGTTTTTTTTCCAGATTTTTTTTTTCGGTTTTTTTTTTTTTTTTTTTTTTTTTTTTTTAACGTTCTGCTGAGCCTCGTTCTTTAAATGACGCTATCCCGAGGAGGACACCGAAAGGCGAGCCATAATGGCCTCATCTTTGGCAAGCTCCTCCGGTTTTTTTCACAATTTTATTTTCCAGATTTTTTTTCCGGTTTTTTTTTTTTTTTTTACCTTCCGCTGACCCTCGTTCTTTAAATGACGCTATCCCGAGGAGGACACCTAAAGGCGAGCCGTAATGGCCTCATCTTTGGCAAGCTCCTCCGGTTTTTTTCACAGTTTTTTTCCATATTTTTTTTTTTTTTTTTACGTTCTGCTGACCCTCGTTCTTTAAATGACGCTATCCCGAGGAGGACAGCTAAAGGTGAGCCTTAATAGCCTCATCTTTGGCAAGCTCCTCCGGTTTTTTTTCACAGTTTTTTTTCCAGATTTTTTTTTCGATTTTTTTTTTTTAACGTTCTGCTGACCCTCGTTCTTTAAATAACGCTATCCCGAGGAGGACACCGAAAGGCGAGCCGTAATGGTCTCATCTTTGGCAAGCTCCTCCGGTTTTTTTCACAGTTTTTTTCCAGATTTTTTTTTCAGTTTTTTTTCAGATTTTTTTTTCCGGTTTTTTTTTTTTTTTTTTACCTTCCGCTGACCCTCGTTCTTTAAATGACGCTATCCCGAGGAGGACACCTAAAGGTAAGCCTTAATAGCCTCATCTTTGGCAAGCTCCTCCGGTTTTTTTTCACAGTTTTTTTCCAGATTTCTTTTTCCGTTTTTTTTTTTTTTTTTTTATTTTACGTTCTGCTGACCCTCGTTCTTTAAATGACGCTATCCCGAGGAGGACACCGAAAGGCGAGCCGTAATGGCCTCATCTTTGGCAAGCTCCTCCGATTTTTTTCACAGTTTTTTTCCAGATTTTTTTTTTTTTTTTTACCTTCCGCTGACCCTCGTTCTTTAAATGACGCTCTCCCGAGGAAGACACCTAAAGGTGAGCCTTAATGGCCTCATCTTTGGCAAGCTCCTCCGATTTTTTTCACAGTTTTTTTCCAGTTTTTTTTTTCCGGTTTTTTTTTTTTTTTTTTTTTTTTTTTTTTTTTTTTTTTTTTTTTTTTTTACCTTCCACTGACCCTCGTTCTTTAAATGACGCTATCCCGAGGAGGACACCTAAAGGCGAGCCGTAATGGCCTCATCTATGGCAAGCTCCTCCGGTTTTTTTCACAGTTTTTTTCCAGATTATTTTTTTTTTTTTTTTTTTAACGTTCCGCTGACCCTCGTTCTTTAAATGACGCTATCCCGAGGAGGACACCTAAAGGCGAGCCGTAATGGCCTCATCTTTGGCAAGCTCCTCCGGTTTTTTTTCACAGTTTTTTTTCCAGATTTTTTTTTTTCGGTTTTTTTTTTTTTTTTTTTTTTACGTTCTGCTGACCCTCGTTCTTTAAATGACGCTATCCCGAGGAGGACACCTAAAGGTGAGCCGTAATAGCCTCATCTTTGGCAAGCTCCTCCGGTTTTTTTTCACAGTTTTTTTTCCAGATTTTTTTTTCGATTTTTTTTTTTTAACGTTCTGCTGACCCTCGTTCTTTAAATGACGCTATCCCGAGGAGGACACCGAATGGCGAGCCGTAATGGTCTCATCTTTGGCAAGCTCCTCCGGTTTTTTTCACAGTTTTTTTCCAGATTTTTTTTTCGGTTTTTTTTCAGATTTTTTTTTCCGGTTTTGTTTTTTTTTTTTTTTTTTTTACCTTCCGCTGACCCTCGTTCTTTAAATGACGCTATCCCGAGGAGGACACCTAAAGGTGAGCCTTAATAGCCTCATCTTTGGCAAGCTCCTCCGGTTTTTTTTCACAGTTTTTTTCCAGATTTCTTTTTCCGTTTTTTTTTTTTTTTTTTATTTTACGTTCTGCTGACCCTCGTTCTTTAAATGACGCTATCCCGAGGAGGACACCGAAAGGCGAGCCGTAATGGCCTCATCTTTGGCAAGCTCCTCCGATTTTTTTCACAGTTTTTTTCCAGATTTTTTTTTTTTTTTTTTTTACCTTCTGCTGACCCTCGTTCTTTAAATGACGCTATCCCGAGGAGGACACCTAAAGGTGAGCCGTAATAGCCTCATCTTTGGCAAGCTCCTCCGGTTTTTTTCACAGTTATTTTTCCATATTTTTTTTTTCGGTTTTTTTTTTTTTTTTTTTTTTTTTTTTTTTTTTTTACCTTCCGCTGACCCTCGTTCTTTAAATGACGCTATCCCGAGGAGGACACCTAAAGGCGAGCCGTAATGGCCTCATCTTTGGCAAGCTCCTCCGGTTTTTTTCACAGTTTTTTTCCAGATTTATTTTTTTTTTTTTTTTTTTGTACGTTCTGCTGACCCTCGTTCTTTAAATGACGCTATCCCGAGGAGGACACCTAAAGGTGAGCCGTAATAGACTCATCTTTGGCAAGCTCCTCCGGTTTTTTTTCACAGTTTTTTTCCAGATTTTTTTTTTCGGTTTTTTTTTTTATTTACGTTCTGCTGACCCTCGTTCTTTAAATGACGCTATCCCGAGGAGGACACCGAAAGGCGAGCCGTAATGGCCTCATCTTTGGCAAGCTCCTCCGGTTTTTTTCACAGTTTTTTTTCCAGATTTTTTTTTTCGGTTTTTTTTTTTTTTTTTTTTTTTTTTTTTAACGTTCTGCTGAGCCTCGTTCTTTAAATGACGCTATCCCGAGGAGGACACCGAAAGGCGAGCCATAATGGCCTCATCTTTGGCAAGCTCCTCCGGTTTTTTTCACAATTTTATTTTCCAGATTTTTTTTCCGGTTTTTTTTTTTTTTTTTTACCTTCCGCTGACCCTCGTTCTTTAAATGACGCTATCCCGAGGAGGACACCTAAAGGCGAGCCGTAATGGCCTCATCTTTGGCAAGCTCCTCCTGTTTTTTTCACAGTTTTTTTCCAGATTTTTTTTTTTTTTTTTACGTTCTGCTGACCCTCGTTCTTTAAATGACGCTATCCCGAGGAGGACAGCTAAAGGTGAGCCTTAATAGCCTCATCTTTGGCAAGCTCCTCCGGTTTTTTTTCACAGTTTTTTTTCCAGATTTTTTTTTCGATTTTTTTTTTTTTAACGTTCTGCTGACCCTCGTTCTTTAAATAACGCTATCCCGAGGAGGACACCGAAAGGCGAGCCGTAATGGTCTCATCTTTGGCAAGCTCCTCCGGTTTTTTTCACAGTTTTTTTCCAGATTTTTTTTTCAGTTTTTTTCAGATTTTTTTTTCCGGTTTTTTTTTTTTTTTTTTACCTTCCGCTGACCCTCGTTCTTTAAATGACGCTATCCCGAGGAGGACACCTAAAGGTAAGCCTTAATAGCCTCATCTTTGGCAAGCTCCTCCGGTTTTTTTTCACAGTTTTTTTCCAGATTTCTTTTTCCGTTTTTTTTTTTTTTTTTTTTTATTTTACGTTCTGCTGACCCTCGTTCTTTAAATGACGCTATCCCGAGGAGGACACCGAAAGGCGAGCCGTAATGGCCTCATCTTTGGCAAGCTCCTCCGATTTTTTTCACAGTTTTTTTCCAGATTTTTTTTTTTTTTTTTACCTTCCGCTGACCCTCGTTCTTTAAATGACGCTCTCCCGAGGAAGACACCTAAAGGTGAGCCTTAATGGCCTCATCTTTGGCAAGCTCCTCCGATTTTTTTCACAGTTTTTTTCCAGTTTTTTTTTTCCGTTTTTTTTTTTTTTTTTTTTTTTTTTTTTTTTTTTACCTTCCGCTGACCCTCGTTCTTTAAATGACGCTATGCCAAGGAGGACACCTAAAGGCGAGCCGTAATGGCCTCATCTTTGGCAAGCTCCTCCGGTTTTTTTCACAGTTTTTTTCCAGATTTATTTTTTTTATTTTTATTTTTATTTTTTTTTTACGTTCTGCTGACCCTCGTTCTTTAAATGACGCTATCCCGAGGAGGACACCTAAAGGTGAGCCGTAATAGCCTCATCTTTGGCAAGCTCCTCCGGTTTTTTTTCACAGTTTTTTTCCAGATTTTTTTTTTCGGTTTTTTTTTTTTATTTACGTTCTGCTGACCCTCGTTCTTTAAATGACGCTATCCCGAGGAGGACACCGAAAGGCGAGCCGTAATGGCCTCATCTCTGGCAAGCTCCTCCGATTTTTTTCACAGTTTTTTTCCAGATTTTTTTTTTTTTTTTTTTACCTTCTGCTGACCCTCGTTCTTTAAATGACGCTATCCCGAGGAGGACACCTAAAGGTGAGCCGTAATAGCCTCATCTTTGGCAAGCTCCTCCGGTTTTTTTCACAGTTTTTTTCCATATTTTTTTTTTCGGTTTTTTTTTTTTTTTTTTTTTTTTTTTTTTTTTTTTTTTTACCTTCCGCTGACCCTCGTTCTTTAAATGACGCTATCCCGAGGAGGACACCTAAAGGCGAGCCGTAATGGCCTCATCTTTGGCAAGCTCCTCCGGTTTTTTTCACAGTTTTTTTCCAGATTTATTTATTTTTTTTTTTTTTATTTGTTTTGAACGTTCTGCTGACCCTCGTTCTTTAAATGACGCTATCCCGAGGAGGACACCTAAAGGTGAGCCGTAATAGCCTCATCTTTGGCAAGCTCCTCCGGTTTTTTTTCACAGTTTTTTTCCAGATTTTTTTTTTCGATTTTTTTTTTTTATTTACGTTCTGCTGACCCTCGTTCTTTAAATGACGCTATCCCGAGGAGGACACCGAAAGGCGAGCCGTAATGGCCTCATCTTTGGCAAGCTCCTCTGATTTTTTTCACAGTTTTTTTCCAGATTTTTTTTTTTTTTTTTTTACCTTCTGCAGACCCTCGTTCTTTAAATGACGCTATCCCGAGGAGGACACCTAAAGGTGAGCCGTAATAGCCTCATCTTTGGCAAGCTCCTCCGGTTTTTTTCACAGTTTTTTTTCCATATTTTTTTTTTCGGTTTTTTTTTTTTTTTTTTTTTTTACGTTCTGCTGAGCCTCGTTCTTTAAATGACGCTATCCCGAGGAGGACACCGAAAGGCGAGCCGTAATGGCCTCATCTTTGGCAAGCTCCTCCGGTTTTTTTCACAATTTTATTTTCCAGATTTTTTTTCCGGTTTTTTTTTTTTTTATTACCTTCCGCTGACCCTCGTTCTTTAAATGACGCTATCCCGAGGAGGACACCTAAAGGCGAGCCGTAATGGCCTCATCTTT
>NC_142439.1:62575000-62582500 GCF_059453495.1 Arachis ipaensis | reverse complement strand
CGGTTTTTTTCACAGTTTTTTTCCAGATTTTTTTTTTTTTTTTTAACGTTCTGCTGACCCTCGTTCTTTAAATGACGCTATCCCGAGGAGGACACCTAAAGGTGAGCCGTAATAGCCTCATCTTTGGCAAGCTCCTCCGGTTTTTTTTTCATAGTTTTTTTTCCAGATTTTTTTTTCGATTTTTTTTTTTTTTAACGTTCTGCTGACCCTCGTTCTTTAAATGACGCTATCCCGAGGAGGACACCGAAAGGCGAGCCGTAATGGTCTCATCTTTGGCAAGCTCCTCCGGTTTTTTTCACAGTTTTTTTCCAGATTTTTTTTTCGGTTTTTTTTCAGATTTTTTTTTCCGGTTTTTTTTTATTTTTTTACCTTCCGCTGACCCTCGTTCTTTAAATGACGCTATCCCGAGGAGGACACCTAAAGGTGAGCCTTAATAGCCTCATCTTTGGCAAGCTCCTCCGGTTTTTTTCACAGTTTTTTTCCAGATTTCTTTTTTCGGTTTTTTTTTTTTTTTTAATACGTTCTGCTGACCCTCGTTCTTTAAATGACGCTATCCCGAGAAGGACACCGAAAGGCGAGCCGTAATGGCCTCATCTTTGGCAAGCTCCTCCGGTTTTTTTCACAGTTTTATTTTCCAGATTTTTTTTCCGGTTTTTTTTTTTTTTTTTTTTTTTTTTTTTTTTTTAACCTTCCGCTGACCCTCGTTCTTTAAATGACGCTATCCCGAGGAGGACACCTAAAGGCGAGCCGTAATGGCCTCATCTTTGGCAAGCTCCTCCGGTTTTTTTCACAGTTTTTTTCAAGATTTTTTTTTTTTTTTTTTTTTTTTTTTTTAACGTTCTGCTGACCCTCGTTCTTTGAATGACGCTATCCCGAGGAGGACACCTAAAGGTGAGCCGTAATAGCCTCATCTTTGGCAAGCTCCTCCGGTTTTTTTTCACAGTTTTTTTTTCCAGATTTATTTTTTTTTTATTTTTATTTTTTTTTTTACGTTCTGCTGACCCTCGTTCTTTAAATGACGCTATCCCGAGGAGGACACCGAAAGGCGAGCCGTAATGGTCTCATCTTTGGCAAGCTCCTCCGGTTTTTTTCACAGTTTTTTTCCAGATTTTTTTTTTATTTTTTTATTTTTTTATTATTATTATTATTATTATTTTTTTTTTTTTTTTTTTTTACGTTCTGCTGACCCTTGTTCTTTAAATGACGCTATCCCGAGGAGGACACCTAAAGGTGAGCCGTAATAGCCTCATCTTTGGCAAGCTCCTCCGGTTTTTTTTCACAGTTTTTTTTCCAGATTTTTTTTTCGTTTTTTTTTTTTTTTTTTTTTTTTTTTTTTTTTTTTTTTTTACGTTCTGCTGACCCTCGTTCTTTAAATGACGCTATTCCGAGGAGGACACCGAAAGGCGAGCCGTAATGGCCTCATCTTTGGCAAGCTCCTCCGGTTTTTTTCACAGTTTTTTTCCAGATTTTTTTTCCGGTTTTTTTTCAGATTTTTTTTTCCGGTTTTTTTTTTTTTTTTTACCTTCCGCTGACCCTCGTTCTTTAAATGACGCTATCCCGAGGAGGACACCTAAAGGTGAGCCTTAATAGCCTCATCTTTGGCAAGCTCCTCCGGTTTTTTTTTTTTTTTTTTTTTTTTTTTTTTTTTTACCTTCCGCTGACCCTCGTTCTTTAAATGACGCTATCCCGAGGAGGACACCTAAAGGCGAGCCGTAATGGCCTCATCTTTGGCAAGCTCCTCCGGTTTTTTTCACAGTTTTTTTCCAGATTTATTTTTTTTTTTTATTTTTATTTTTTTTTTTTTACGTTCTGCTGACCCTCGTTCTTTAAATGACGCTATCCCGAGGAGGACACCTAAAGGTGAGCCGTAATAGCCTCATCTTTGGCAAGCTCCTCCGGTTTTTTTTCACAGTTTTTTTCCAGATTTTTTTTTCGGTTTTTTTTTTTTTTTTATTTACGTTCTGCTGACCCTCGTTCTTTAAATGACGCTATCCCGAGGAGGACACCGAAAGGCGAGCCGTACTGGCCTCATCTTTGGCAAGCTCCTCCGATTTTTTCACAGTTTTTTTCCAGATTTTTTTTTTTTTTTACCTTCTGCTGACCCTCGTTCTTTAAATGACGCTATCCCGAGGAGGACACCTAAAGGTGAGCCGTAATAGCCTCATCTTTGGCAAGCTCCTCCGGTTTTTTTCACAGTTTTTTTTCCATATTTTTTTTTCGGTTTTTTTTTTTTTTTTTTTTTTTTTTTTTTTTTTTTACCTTCCGCTGACCCTCGTTCTTTAAATGACGCTATCCCGAGGAGGACACCTAAAGGCGAGCCGTAATGGCCTCATCTTTGGCAAGCTCCTCCGGTTTTTTTCACAGTTTTTTTCCAGATTTATTTTTTTTTTTATTTTTTATTTTTTATTTTTTTTGTACGTTCTGCTGACCCTCGTTCTTTAAATGACGCTATCCCGAGGAGGACACCTAAAGGTGAGCCGTAATAGCCTCATCTTTGGCAAGCTCCTCCGGTTTTTTTTCACAGTTTTTTTCCAGATTTTTTTTTTCGGTTTTTTTTTTTTTATTTACGTTCTGCTGACCCTCGTTCTTTAAATGACACTATCCCGAGGAGGACACCGAAAGGCGAGCCGTAATGGCCTCATCTTTGGCAAGCTCCTCCGATTTTTTTCACAGTTTTTTTCCAGATTTTTTTTTTTTTTTTTTTTTTTTTTTTTACGTTCTGCTGACCCTCGTTCTTTAAATGACGCTATCCCGAGGAGGACACCGAAAGGCGAGCCGTAATGGCCTCATCTTTGGCAAGCTCCTCCGGTTTTTTTCACAATTTTATTTTCCAGATTTTTTTTCCGGTTTTTTTCACAGTTTTTTTCCAGATTTTTTTTTTTTTTTTTTTTTTTAACGTTCTGCTGACCCTCATTCTTTAAATGACGCTATCCCAAGGAGGACACCTAAAGGTGAGCCGTAATAGCCTCATCTTTGGCAAGCTCCTCCGGTTTTTTTTTCACAGTTTTTTTTCCAGATTTTTTTTTCGATTTTTTTTTTTTTTAACGTTCTGCTAACCCTCGTTCTTTAAATGACGCTATCCCGAGGAGGACACCGAAAGGCGAGCCGTAATGGTCTCATCTTTGGCAAGCTCCTCCGGTTTTTTTCCAGATTTTTTTTTTTATTTTTTTATTTTTTTATTATTATTATTATTATTATTATTTTTTTTTTTTTTTTTTTTTTTTACGTTCTGCTGACCCTCGTTCTTTAAATGACGCTATCCCGAGGAGGACACCTAAAGGTGAGCCGTAATAGCCTCATCTTTGGCAAGCTCCTCCGGTTTTTTTTCACAGTTTTTTTTCCAGATTTTTTTTTTCGGTTTTTTTTTTTTTTTTTTTTTTTTTTTTTTTTTTTTTTTTTTTTTTTTTTTTTTTTTTTTTACGTTCTGCTGACCCTCGTTCTTTAAATGACGCTATTCCGAGGAGGACACCGAAAGGCGAGCCGTAATGGCCTCATCTTTGGCAAGCTCCTCCGGTTTTTTTCACAGTTTTTTTCCAGATTTTTTTTCCGGTTTTTTTTCAGATTTTTTTTTCCGGTTTTTTTTTTTTTTTTACCTTCCGCTGACCCTCGTTCTTTAAATGACGCTATCCCGAGGAGGACACCTAAAGGTGAGCCTTAATAGCCTCATCTTTGGCAAGCTCCTCCGGTTTTTTTTTTTTTTTTTTTTTTTTTTTTTTTTTTTTTTACCTTCCGCTGACCCTCGTTCTTTAAATGACGCTATCCCGAGGAAGACACCTAAAGGCGAGCCGTAATGGCCTCATCTTTGGCAAGCTCCTCCGGTTTTTTTCACAGTTTTTTTCCAGATTTATTTTTTTTTATTTTTATTTTTTTTTTTACGTTCTGCTGACCCTCGTTCTTTAAATGACGCTATCCCGAGGAGGACACCTAAAGGTGAGCCGTAATAGCCTCATCTTTGGCAAGCTCCTCCGGTTTTTTTTCACAGTTTTTTTCCAGATTTTTTTTTCGGTTTTTTTTTTTTTTTTTATTTACGTTCTGCTGACCCTCGTTCTTTAAATGACGCTATCCCGAGGAGGACACCGAAAGGCGAGCCGTAATGGCCTCATCTTTGGCAAGCTCCTCCGATTTTTTCACAGTTTTTTTCCAGATTTTTTTTTTTTTTACCTTCTGCTGACCCTCGTTCTTTAAATGACGCTATCCCGAGGAGGACACCTAAAGGTGAGCCGTAATAGCCTCATCTTTGGCAAGCTCCTCCGGTTTTTTTCACAGTTTTTTTTCCATATTTTTTTTTTCGGTTTTTTTTTTTTTTTTTTTTTTTACCTTCCGCTGACCCTCGTTCTTTAAATGACGCTATCCCGAGGAGGACACCTAAAGGCGAGCCGTAATGGCCTCATCTTTGGCAAGCTCCTCCGGTTTTTTTCACAGTTTTTTTCCAGATTTATTTTTTTTTTTATTTTTTATTTTTTATTTTTTTTGTACGTTCTGCTGACCCTCGTTCTTTAAATGACGCTATCCCGAGGAGGACACCTAAAGGTGAGCCGTAATAGCCTCATCTTTGGCAAGCTCCTCCGGTTTTTTTTCACAGTTTTTTTCCAGATTTTTTTTTTCGGTTTTTTTTTTTTATTTACGTTCTGCTGACCCTCGTTCTTTAAATGACGCTATCCCGAGGAGGACACCGAAAGGCGAGCCGTAATGGCCTCATCTTTGGCAAGCTCCTCCGATTTTTTTCACAGTTTTTTTCCAGATTTTTTTTTTTTTTTTTTTTTTTTACCTTCTGCTGACCCTCGTTCTTTAAATGACGCTATCCCGAGGAGGACACCTAAAGGTGAGCCGTAATAGCCTCATCTTTGGCAAGCTCCTCCGGTTTTTTTCACAGTTTTTTTTCCATATTTTTTTTTTCGGTTTTTTTTTTTTTTTTTTTTTTTTTTTTTTTTACGTTCTGCTGAGCCTCGTTCTTTAAATGACGCTATCCCGAGGAGGACACCGAAAGGCGAGCCGTAATGGCCTCATCTTTGGCAAGCTCCTCCGGTTTTTTTCACAATTTTATTTTCCAGATTTTTTTTCCGGTTTTTTTTTTTTTTTTACCTTTCGCTGACCCTCGTTCTTTAAATGACGCTATCCCGAGGAGGACACCTAAAGGCGAGCCGTAATGGCCTCATCTTTGGCAAGCTCCTCCGGTTTTTTTCACAGTTTTTTTCCAGATTTTTTTTTTTTTTTTTTTTTTTAACGTTCTGCTGACCCTCGTTCTTTAAATGACGCTATCCCGAGGAGGACACCTAAAGGTGAGCCGTAATAGCCTCATCTTTGGCAAGCTCCTCCGGTTTTTTTTTCACAGTTTTTTTTCCAGATTTTTTTTTCGATTTTTTTTTTTTTTTAACGTTCTGCTGACCCTCGTTCTTTAAATGACGCTATCCCGAGGAGGACACCGAAAGGCGAGCCGTAATGGTCTCATCTTTGGCAAGCTCCTCCGGTTTTTTTCACAGTTTTTTTCCAGATTTTTTTTTCGGTTTTTTTTCAGATTTTTTTTTCCGGTTTTTTTTTTTTTTTTTACCTTCCGCTGACCCTCGTTCTTTAAATGACGCTATCCCGAGGAGGACACCTAAAGGTGAGCCTTAATAGCCTCATCTTTGGCAAGCTCCTCCGGTTTTTTTTCACAGTTTTTTTCCAGATTTCTTTTTTCGGTTTTTTTTTTTTTTTTTTTTATACGTTCTGCTGACCCTCGTTCTTTAAATGACGCTATCCCGAGGAGGACACCGAAAGGCGAGCCGTAATGGCCTCATCTTTGGCAAGCTCCTCCGGTTTTTTTCACAGTTTTATTTTCCAGATTTTTTTTCCGGTTTTTTTTTTTTTTTTTTTTTTTTTTTTTTTTTTTTTTTTAACCTTCCGCTGACCCTCGTTCTTTAAATGACGCTATCCCGAGGAGGACACCTAAAGGCGAGCCGTAATGGCCTCATCTTTGGCAAGCTCCTCCGGTTTTTTTCACAGTTTTTTTTAAGATTTTTTTTTTTTTTTTTTTTTTTTTATTTAACGTTCTGCTGACCCTCGTTCTTTGAATGACGCTATCCCGAGGAGGACACCTAAAGGTGAGCCGTAATAGCCTCATCTTTGGCAAGCTCCTCCGGTTTTTTTTCACAGTTTTTTTTCCAGATTTATTTTTTTTTTTATTTTTTTTTTTTTTTTTTTACGTTCTGCTGACCCTCGTTCTTTAAATGACGCTATCCCGAGGAGGACACCGAAAGGCGAGCCGTAATGGTCTCATCTTTGGCAAGCTCCTCCGGTTTTTTTCACAGTTTTTTTCCAGATTTTTTTTTATTTTTTTATTTTTTTTTATTATTATTATTATTATTATTTTTTTTTTTTTTTTTTTTTTTTTTTACGTTCTGCTGACCCTCGTTCTTTAAATGACGCTATCCCGAGGAGGACACCTAAAGGTGAGCCGTAATAGCCTCATCTTTGGCAAGCTCCTCCGGTTTTTTTTCACAGTTTTTTTTCCAGATTTTTTTTTTCGGTTTTTTTTTTTTTTTTTTTTTTTACGTTCTGGTGACCCTCGTTCTTTAAATGACGCTATTCCGAGGAGGACACCGAAAGGCGAGCCGTAATGGCCTCATCTTTGGCAAGCTCCTCCGGTTTTTTTCACAGTTTTTTTCCAGATTTTTTTTCCGGTTTTTTTTCAGATTTTTTTTTCTGGTTTTTTTTTTTTTTTTACCTTCCGCTGACCCTCGTTCTTTAAATGACGCTATCCCGAGGAGGACACCTAAAGGTGAGCCTTAATAGCCTCATCTTCGGCAAGCTCCTCCGGTTTTTTTTTTTTTTTTTTTTTTTTTTTTTTTTTTTTTTTTTTTTTTTTACCTTCCGCTGACCCTCGTTCTTTAAATGACGCTATCCCGAGGAGGACACCTAAAGGCGAGCCGTAATGGCCTCATCTTTGGCAAGCTCCTCCGGTTTTTTTCACAGTTTTTTTCCAGATTTTTTTTTTTTATTTTTTATTTTTTTTTTTACGTTCTGCTGACCCTCGTTCTTTAAATGACGCTATCCCGAGGAGGACACCTAAAGGTGAGCCGTAATAGCCTCATCTTTGGCAAGCTCCTCCGGTTTTTTTCACAGTTTTTTTCCAGATTTTTTTTTCGGTTTTTTTTTTTTTTATTTACGTTCTGCTGACCCTCGTTCTTTAAATGACGCTATCCCGAGGAGGACACCGAAAGGCGAGCCGTAATGGCCTCATCTTTGGCAAGCTCCTCCGATTTTTTCACAGTTTTTTTCCAGATTTTTTTTTTTTTTTTACCTTCTGCTGACCCTCGTTCTTTAAATGACGCTATCCCGAGGAGGACACCTAAAGGTGAGCCGTAATAGCCTCATCTTTGGCAAGCTCCTCCGGTTTTTTTCACAGTTTTTTTTCCATATTTTTTTTTTCGGTTTTTTTTTTTTTTTTTTTTTTTTACCTTCCGCTGACCCTCGTTCTTTAAATGACGCTATCCCAAGGAGGACACCTAAAGGCGAGCCGTA